>NW_004524607.1:1917580-1924408 GCF_000260255.1 Octodon degus
CTACCCAAGAGACATCTTAGCAGTAACTGGCATGTCATGACAAGCCGCCCATGTTCAGAATACCACAATGACAGGCAAGAGTTGTGTCAATTATGACCGATGGCACCTCTCAGATTCTCAGTTCCTTTCACTTTTATAGACCATCTTGATTAAATTTAACAAAAAATATGAGTTTCAAAAGAAGGCCAAGCTTTACTTTTGAATCTTGCACTTAGAGGCATGGCTGGGAGCTATTCCTTTTAAAAATGCATTTATTTTCTTCATATATTTAAATTTTCATTAATTCCTATATTTTCCAGTTCTCCAACAGACCCATGGAAAGTGCTGCTGCCCTGAGGGACAGTAGGCTGGTCTGGCTTTACCCTTCCAAGTTCTCTAAGCTTCTTGTCTGGTACTTTCTCTCCCACCAGATGGACCATCCTGGTTCCAAGGACTGATTCTGAGATGACCAGTGTGTTCTTAGAGGGACAGGTGACCAGACGGTATTCCTCAGAGGCAGCACCAGAGGCGCCCAAGGAGATGGGGATGAGCACACAGCCCAACCTGGCAGCCCACATACTGGGCCAGTGTTACAGCTATGAGTCGGGGCCTCTCCACACTGCTCCCCTTCCTCCTGAGGCTGTGATTCATCACCACACAGCCTAAGACCGTCTACCCCAAAGTACATCTGCAACAGGGAAGCATTCATCCTAGGGCTCCGAGCTCAAATAACTAACTCCCCAACAAAGCTGTCTTCTAAGAATAATATCGGCTCCCAGATGTTTTCATTAAAAACAGATTTCAGTGACAGACAGTCGATCAAAACATGTCCCTTATACAATGAGGAATATGATGAGCCAGAAAGATGCAAAATAGATGGCCTAGCTCTGCTCTCAGCAACTTGCCGCTTGTGTCTATAGGGCTTGGACCTCCTTCAACCTTGCCATCCATGCATGATAGTAAGCAGGTCCTGGTCTGTGCTCCAAAAAGCAAAAAAGAAAAAAATTAAAATAAAAAAGACTAGTGAACTGCACTGCTGCCTCTACTTTCAAAATATGTCTTCTATTATAAAGTGCAATCAAAATGTACGATGATTATTTACGTTTGACAAATATATTCCGGTACAAGCCACCTCTCTGGGCATGCCCTGTGAAATGGTTCCCCTCACATGGAGCACACTTATCCCTTGGCTCATGCCCCTTCTGAAGGGGTCTTGGAAGTCCTATTTTGTGAGTGGTTTTGCAAGTTATGATCAAAAATAGGGTGAATGCTGCTGCATGCTATTGGATGGAAAGCAGGCTTCTAAAAACATGACACTGTCCTCACCGCATTCCATAGACCTGGCACCCTGTGACTTCTGATGCTTTGCCAAAGCCAATGATCATGCAAGGGAGTTGTTTGGAATGCACACAGGATACCAAGGCAGACAGGAGAGTGCAACTGGAGACACCCGTGAAGGCGGACTACCAGAACTGCTTCAGAAAGTGGCAAGAATGATGGGATCCGTGTGTCTGAGGGATGGAATATTGTGAAGGGAATGTGTGGCAATGTGTCTTTTGTCATAACAAGTTGTTTTAGCAACTTAAACATTAACTGTATTTTTAATCACATTGCCTATTTTTGAGGGAGGGAGTTTGGGCCTAGCCTTATGTGGTCCGGGATGGATTGTTTAATAAAGCAGGCTCAGAGTCATCCAATCTTTACTGACAAAGTCCCACACAACTGGCATGGATTTAGGCACTGGAAATACAGCAGTGAGACTCATATCTAACACTTACGTTACCTCCTAGGTGTTGGGCATGATTCTAAGTGCTGGGCGTATATTAGTCCATTTACTCCCACAACCACCTTGGAGGGCGGGTGCCGTTACTGCCTACATCTTACAGTTGGGGAAACTGAGGCAGTAGAAGACTTTCTGGGTCACTCAGTGCCATACAAATAAACCATAAGGAGCAGAGGCAGAGTTCATAGCCTGGCCAGGGCTCCAGCACCCAGACCCTGTCCTGCGGGCTACCTTCTGGCTGGCGTGGTTGACACTCTAAAAGGCAACATTCCAGCTGGGGACTCGCAGTGATCAGATAAGCTGAAATCGTGACAGGAGACTGAGATGCTGAATTTAAGAGCTGCAGGGGGTTCTGGGCAGCTCCTGGTCAGTGATTTAAATTTTACCATGGCAAGAAATACTTCTAAAACACTGCTAACAATATTCCAGATCCTCCAAACACCAGGCTTCGCATGTTACTCTTCCTTCTTTCCTCCTCCTTCTTAACTTTTCTTCCTTTCTTTTAGTTTCCAGGCAGATGCTTAGACCACTGAGCTATCTCCCCAGTCCATTTCTTTTAGTTTCTACTTTATACAATAGTCTCATCTTTCTGAAACACTCACTTCGGTATGCTTTTCTTATAAATTTTATATTACCTTTCTCCCCCAGCAAGACTTTTCCAAATGCTTATTAATTTAGTATATTTTAGCATATACTAAATTTCTTATGATCTCATGTCTAATTCAGGACTTCCAGTTCTTCCTGTTGGTATTTTTTATGCCCGCACATACACTTTTAATGCTTGTAGGTGTGTACAGATATGGACAGGACACAAGCACAGTTGCTCAGTATTTACAAATTATGCCACTTTGGGAGGTGAGGGTTCCACAACTTGGTAAATAACTTCTAGCTGCCCTTGCTTCTTTCATTCGAAAATCTGGAGATCTGGGGTGGTGCATGCCAGGGAGACTGTAACAACATGGAACAGAATATATGGTTGTCACAGGCAGGGAAGCTGGAGGACAGGCAGCTGCCACAGGGACAACAGTGCCCAACTGAAGAGCCCCTGCCCTGAGTTGCAGCGGGTTGTGCTCTGAGGATGAGCCTCTCCTGGCACTGCTTGTGCTGCCAACTGGAGCGAATGAATGGGAAGGGAAGGACTTGTGCATGGAGCTCCCTTCAGAGTGCAGGGTTTGTTTCTCCACTTAAATTCACTGTGTTGACTTTCTAAATTAGTATGCTAGCTTTCTGTAAGTAGGTCCCACAAAGTCATTCTTGTTTAACAGCCTACACTGTTGTTGTCTGTTTCACTATGTAGCCCAGGGCAGGCCCTAGCTTGGCATCCTCCTCTCTGCCTCCCCAGTGCTGGTATGACAGGCATATGTGACCCAGTTCTTCCTGCTCTTTCTTAAGAATCCACAGTGTCCCCTCCAGACCCTCCCAAGCCCAGGGCCTGTGAGTGTGTGGGAGAGCTTCTGCACTCCCCTGTGCCCACTGGACCTCTCTGGACAAGCCCAGGCCTGCCACATGAGTGAGACCTTTTGCCTCACTCTTGGGACCCCTCCACCCCTCCAGAGCCAGCCCAAGCCTGCCCTGTGAGTGAGAATTTCATGCACGCTCTCAGCACCCCTCCAGACCTGCCCAAGCCTAAACCCAGTGAGTGTGTGGGACATCTTCTGTGCTATCCTGCACCCGCTGGACTCCTCCAGACCCAGCCCAGGCCTGGCATACAGGTATGGGGTGAAACTCTGTAGCTGAAGTTCCTGCAGAGAGAGTAGGGGCCAAAACCACCCAGCTAATCCAGGAGCAGAACATCTAACCAGAGAGATACAACAGGTTCACTTCTAAGGGCTGCAGCAGGAAGGAGCTGAGCACAGTGGACAGACACAAGCCAGGCACAACTGGATGAACTCAAACTTAGTAGATCTGCACCCAAATTTTAGTAGATGCTAAGGTTACAACTGTGCCAAAGCTCTACACCAAAGGTCAGAGGGCACTGCTATACAAAATGACAAAGAGAAGGAGCAAAATGCAATCTCAGGTCCTGAGCCCACCCAGAACAAGTGCAGAGGACACCAGTACAGCTAAAATGTCTGAATTAATAGCACCTGAAGTAAAGAAACAACAGCAGAAAAATATTGAGGAGCTCAGATCAGAATTAATCTCTGAAATAAAAAAGAAATCTCTGAATTAATAGCCTCTGAAGTAAAGAATCAAGTGCAGAAAAATATAGAGGAAATCAAAACAGAAAAAATTTCTGAAGTAAAAGAATTAATAACAGCTTCACAAAAAGAAACTGATAAAAAAAAACAGATTAGAAAAGCTATGGATTCCTTGAATGAGCAATACAGGAAAGAAATAGATCGCATGAAGCAGAGCCAAAAAGATACAGAGGAACTTAAAATTTCAATTACAAGGTTGAAAAATCATCTGAGTGAAAGTGAAGACAGAGTTTCAGACCTTGAAGATGCTGTCATAGCTAGTGAAAAGGTAAGAAGAGATGTCTTAAAAACAACTAGGATGCAGGAAAAAATAATCCATCATCTGCAAAACAATGTAAAAATGAACAACATGAAACTAATAGGCATCAATGGGAAAGAAGGAGTCAAAACAAATGATATGAAAAGAATAGGGGTAGACATAATAGCAGAAAACTTCCCAAATATGAGGAAACAATCTGACATTCAGGTAACCAAACCATACAGAACTCCAAATAACTTCAACTCAATTAAAAATACACTGAGACATATAATAGTCAAGATCCCAGAAATTCAGCAGAAGAACAGTACACTGAAAACCGCTGGAGAAAAGAAACAGATCACATTTAAAGGATAATGCATCAGAATAATGGCAGACTTCTCTTCACAAACCATGAAGGCAAGAAGAGCATGGAGCAGAGTATTTCAATTCCTCTATGAAAACAAATTCCGGTCCAGACTACTATACCCCGCGAAACTCTCTTTCAAGTTTGATGGAGAAGTGAAATACTTCCATGACAAAGAACAACTAAAGAATTTCATGACAACGAAGCCAACCCTACACAGACTACTGAAAGATGTTCTAGAAAGGTACCAAAATGATCAGAACTCCATGAACGAGAACAGAAGGAACCCACAAAATAGGGCAAACAATTAAACATAGGAGAAAAAGGAGTTAAAAAAGCAGGTAAATAATCTGTTGATCATAAATCAATATATCTTAATTATTACCATCAATGTAAATGGACTCAATTCACCAATTAAAAGAAATAGACTGGCACAGTGGATTTGGAAACAAAATCCAACAATATGCTGTATACAAGAAACACACTTAACTCATAAAGAAATTCATAGGCTGAAAGTCAAAGGATGGAAAACAATACTATACCCCCAAGCACCTCAGAAAAAAGCAGAGGCAGCAATCTTATGCTCAGACAGTCTCAATTTCAAACCAAGAAAGATCAAATGAAATAAAGAAGGCCATTATATACTGGTTAGGGGGAAAATTCAAGAGGAAGAGGTAATACTCATAAATATGTATGCACCAAACATGGGAGCACCCAACTATATAAGACAAATCTTAATGCACATGAAATATCTAATATCTGATACCCCAATCTTAACAGGAGACCTAAACATTCCCTTATCCCAAAATGACAGGTCAAGCAGACAAAAAATTTGCAAAGAAGTAGCAGAACTGAACCAGAGCTTGGAACAAATGGACTTAGTGGACATATACTGAGTGTTCCACCCAAAGACAGCTGAATGTTTTACAGCTGCACACGGGTCATTTTCTAAAATAGACCACATACTGGTCCATAGGTCATGCTTAAGTATATGTAAGAAAACAGAAATTATCCCATGCTTATTATCTGACCACAGTGCAATGAAACTGGAAATAAACGAGACAAGAAAACAGAAAAATCACATAAATAATGGAAATTAAACAACACTCTACTCAGCAACCAATGGGTCACAGGTTAAATTAAACAAGAAATTGAACAATATCTACAATTCAATGAAAATTCAAGCACAAATTATCGGAATTCATGGAATACGATGAAAGCAGTTCTCAAAGGGAAATTTATAGCTGTGAACTCACACATTAGGAAAATAGAACAGGAACAAATAAACACCCTAATGTTGCACCTCCACCATCTAGAAAAGTAAGAGCAAACTAAACGTAGGTCCCAAAGTTGGGAAGAAATCATAAAGATTAGAGCAGAAATTAATTCAATTGAGATGAAGAAAACAGTTCAAAGAATTAACGAATAAAAAAGCTGGCTCTTTCAAAGATTAAATAAAATTGATAAGCCACTAGCTAACCTCATCAAAAAGAGGAAAGAAAAAATTCAAATACAATCAATAAGGAATGAAAAGGGTGTAACTACCATAGACCCAGTGGAAATTCAGAAGATTGTCAACAGCTACTTTGAGAACATTTACTCTCACACAATAGAAGACACAGAAGAAATGGACAGATTCCTAGAAAGGTACAAATTACCAAACTGAATCAAGAAGAAAAAACAACTCTCAATAACACAGTAACAGCCAATGAAATATGAAATGTAATAAAAAACTTACCGACAAAAAAGTCCAGGTTCTGATGTATTCACAGATTAATTCTACAAGAAATTTACAGAAGATATAATCCCTATACTTCTCAAAATCTTCAATGAAATTGAAAAGGAAGCAATCCTCCCAAAATCGTTCCTGGAGATACTGATACAAAAATCAGGGAAAGATGCAAATAAAAAAGAGAACTAAGGCCAATCTCCCTCATGAACATGGAGGCAAAAATCCTCAATAAAACCCTAGCAAATAGAGTACAGCAAATCATCAAGAAGATTATACACTCTGACCAAGTAAGATTCATCCCAGGGATGCAAGGATGGTTCAACATATGCAAGTCTATAAATGTAATACATTATGTCAATAGAGCTAAATCCAAAAATCACATGATCATTTCAATTGATGCAGAAAAGGCTTTTGACAAAGCCCAACACTCATTCATGTTTAAAGTCCTACAAAATACTAGAATAGATGGCCTCTACTTCAATCTTATAAAAGCCATTAATGACAACCCAACAGCTAATATAATTCTAAATG
>NW_004524607.1:1924508-1925368 GCF_000260255.1 Octodon degus
AATAATCAAGATCCCAGAAATTCAGCACAGGAACGATATACCAAAAGCCACTAGAGAAAAGAAACAGATCACATTTAAAGGAAAACCCATCAGAATAATGCAGATTTCTCTTCACAAACCATCAAGTCAATAAGAGCATGGAGCAAAGTACAAGTTTTGCAAGAAAACAAATTCTAACCCAGACTGATATATCCTGCAAAACTATCTTTCAAGTTTGATGGAGAAGTGAAACACTTTCATGACAAAGAACAACTAAAGAATTTCATGATGACAAAGCCAACCCTACACAGACTACTAAAAGGTATTCTAGAGAGCGATCAAAATGACCACAACTCCATGAATGAGAATGGAAAAAACTCACCAAACAGGGAAAACAATTAAATATAGGAGAAAAAGAGGTATACAACAGCAGTCTTTCAATTATTCTTTTGTATACAGCAGCAAAATATTTCCATCAGCATACTCTATAGATGGACTTCTCCTGCATCCTACAGGTCATGATTCTGTGTGGGTTAACAGGGTGGTTATCAAGGAAATAGCAATAGCTCAGTCCCACCAGTAACAACTGCCTACCAGTGAGCGTCATAGACACTGTCCATGTCCATGATATACTAGAACTTTGCGTGATATCCTATCCCCAAAGTGTTAGAAGTGTTGGTCATATATTTGCCATTCTAGTATTTTTGTTATGTTTTATTCTTAGTAATTCTTTATCATGAAAACTTTTTCTTAGATTTTTTTTTGTATGTTAACCTATTCAAATACTATGTGAGTACTCTGAATTGATCAGAGATTTGTACATATGATACACAACATTCTGGCCTCTTAGTTGGACTTATGATTTAGTTTTAATTTTGGAA
>NW_004524607.1:1926313-1932265 GCF_000260255.1 Octodon degus
TTTTCTAATGTGGAATAAGATGGTATTTAATTTTGTTCTTCCACAGCTAATGTTTCTTATGTATATGCTTTAATGATTTTTTTCTTTACAATTAGTTTTGGACAATTTCATTTTTGTGTATCTCGATATGATTTCATTCAAATTTCCTGTGCAAAAGGTTCATTTTTCTTGGAAATGTGGTGCCATGATTTCAACTAAATTCAGAAATTTTAAACCTTTAAATATTTATTGTCTACCCTTTTCTACTTTGAGAATTCTAATTATATGAATATAAGTTTTTTGATTTTGGCACAGAGTGAACTATTATATGACTGATCTATAAACTCTTTCTTCATTTTTTAGACAATTTTTATTGTTATATTCATTTAAGTTTGCAAATAATTTTTTTACAATGTGCAATCTATTATTAACCTCATGTATTTATTTCAGAAATATTTTTCTAAAATTTACTCTGTCTATATCTTATATCTTTCATATTTCAATATTTGTCTGCAATTTTTATTTTGCTATATAATTATTATTGATTTTCAATAAGGTTCATAATGAGTTTAAAAAAAAAAAAAGACCCAGTGTGCCAGGACACCAAGGTAGGCCCTTTTGTGGGTGACGCTGGACTCTTCTGAAGGACAGCCTGTTAGAATCACACCATTCACCTTCCTTTCTTTTTATCTCCTTCCCTAAGTCACTGCTCTGCCTTTGGACTCAGCTCCTTGCCTGTTTCCCCTCATTAATTGCTTGCCTATCAAATCCCACATTAGCACCTACTTCTCATAGGATCTGGAATACGTCAGACCCTACATGGCTTGCTCTGTGCAGCCGTTTGATTGGCCTCTTAGATGTGTAGGTTGAATGACAATGTTATTTACAAGATCATTCCTTCAACAAGATAAGAAATGTGAAATATTTGGAGAATGATACAACAGAAGCAAGCACCAGAGTGTCACCCCGACAAAGGCCCCATACCTGGGGCTGCCCCCTGCAGCCTCAGTGTCACACTGCAGGGAGGCAGGACAGGTATCTTGTCCTCATTTAACACCAAATGACAGAAGTCTTGAAAAGTTCAAGTGACATGAGCAAGGTCACAGAAGTAAGTATAGAACCAGGTTTGGAGCTTTAAAGCTTTTCAAGTTTTATTCATAAGTCTTTCCACTCTATTCCCACTGTTCCATAAATTCATAGAAAATTAGTGATCATTATTCAGTTTACAAAATAAAACACAACACTTAGTCACTATTTCCTGTAGGCCTTTAAAAATAATTTAATAAGATACAACCAAAAGTCTACTTAGTAATCATTGTCTCCTATGTATATTCTAAATTGTTTTCATGAAAAATAGTCCATTCCAACTATACAAACCATTACATTTTCACTTTTTTGCTGGTATGAATAATTAGTGTAGAAAAGAGCACATCATATTATAGAAATAAAACTTTATGTGTGGAATAGTTGAGTACATTAGTATACCTCTAGTTTTTCTTTGGTTTGATTATTCTACAATAGCTCATGGACGTCTGTCTTATTTTTTCATTGCACGAACAAAATACCTGACACCATAAGTTAAAGGAGGAAAGGTTATTTTAGTTCACAGTTTGTGGGCTTCAGTCCATAATCAGCAGCCGCAAGGCAAAGGGGCGTGGCAGAGGGGCGTGGCAGAGGGCGTGACAGAGGAGAAACAAGCCATGGTAGAAGAGGCAGAAGGCAGCCGGCAGTAAACTTTCTAGATTTTTATCCCCTCCTGGCCACAAGCCTATTGGCTGCTGCCACCCACACCCAGGGTGAGCCTTCTCATTGTCCACACCCAAAACTATGCTAGGCCAATCAGTGTACTAATCCATTAACCTAATCCACAAATTACACACCTATAATCCAACTACCTCCTAAAAGCCTCACCTATGAGCTCATGAGGCTTTTGGTGGGGACATCTAGATACAATCCATAACAACACCTCTTGCAAATTTTATTTATTCATTCTTCTATTGATGACCATGTAAGTGGTTTTTAATGTTTTTCCTTTGCTTTTATAACCACTTTTGCTTTCTCATCCACAACCCACACACATGAGAGATCTGAGGGCTGCACAGGCTTCGGTTCAGTGGTACAGTGAGTCAGCACATCCAGGTATTTTCCCACCATCGTTAGAGTTCCTGTATTTCTACATTCTTACTAATATTTCCCCTGTCAGATTTTGGTTTTGCCTTCATGGATGTAAAAGTGGCTTAATTTATATTTCTCTTATCATAGGCCTATTATTTCATTCCCTAATCATGGTTTCAAGTGATTTTTTTTTCAGTACTTAGGACTAAATCTTGGGATTTTATTCTGCGCTACATTCCCAGGCAAACTGAGCTTGAACTTGGGATCCTCTTGCCCCTGCCTCTGAGTTCCAGGACTACATGTGTGCACCACCATGCTCAGGTGGCTTTGACTGTAAGGGAAACCAGTCAGTCATGCTGTGATAGCTCTGCAGCTGCATGAACCTCCTTAGCCCACTGGCTGGCTCTGGACAAACCTCCAGTGGCCAGGCTTCATCTTCCCCTACACTTCTGCTGAAGGCACTGACCTACCATCAATTTAACCGTGATATTCCTTGGCTTAAAACACTTAACAGTTCCCACTGTCTACAGGATAAAATACAAACTTGCCAGCAGAGTGAAGCTACTCTGGGAGTGACTTATGAAATTTGGAGCAAGCCCAGGCACTAGGTGTCAGAACTTGTTGCAAGAGTCTTAATAGTTTCCCCAGAAACAGCACACAGGAGGGTTGGTCCAAGCTGCCAGAAGCAGCCAATTTCTCCTTAAAATTACCTTTCTGTATCCACCTGCCAACCCTGGCTCAGTTCTTGCTCCAATGTTGTCTTTTCCTTTCGACTTTGCTGATAGAGCATCATCAATCCAGAAGATCACCATGGCCTTTACAGCTTACCAAAAAAGTGTCCTTGGATACAAGTGCCGCCCAGGCCCAGGTGAGCCTGGGATGCTGTGATTTGCACAGTGGTCCAGGCCCAACAGCTGGGTTTATTCCATAAGCCCCACCACACACTATTCTAGCACCATTCTCCTTTCTGCCAACACAGTTATCAAGTCCCCACCACACACTATTCTAGCACCATTCTCCTTTCTGCCAACACAGTTATCAAGTTATCAAGTAGGCTAAGACTATCAATTCAAGATGTGCTCATCTGAATCCATTTTCAGATTCGAGACATGTGCAAAACTGACATACCCACTTGTTTGGAAAAAGTGCCCTGAGCTCCAGGGAGGTCACTACAGATATTCCCTATTTAGTGACTATCTGTTTAATGACTATTCAGACTTGTGACTCAACTTCTTTTATACAGTTCTGCACATCTTGTGTATGAAACCTCAAAGTCTTTTTTGCATAGTATGCCTTGTTTATACAGAGGTGTAATTTTTGCCGATTATCCTGTACCGTACAATCTGTAGTTTTATGTTCTGTTGTACATTACATGACTGCATGTAAAGTTATACAAATAAAAGCAAAGTCATCATGTCATTATTTTGCTGTTCCGAATATTGTAATGTGCTCACTATATTTCTCATTTAGCTCTCAATTCATTTGATGACTGAGTTGTAGGACCTGAACACAGTCCTTCAAGGAGGACTGTGTGGGTTAGCAGGCTGTTCAAGGTGACTCCATGCCACTGAATGAGAAAGAGACAAGACCTCCTGACTCCTCTCCTGTTCTACAGATCGAGTTGCTGCTCAGGAATAACAATTCTATCCTTGATCTAAATATATCTTCAGTTGAATGGCTCAACATTGTGGTATTGATTTTTAAAGTTAAAAATACAAGGCAAAAAATTCTCAGTTTGCACCTAGAAAATTCTGTTACTAAGGTTTTTAAAATCCCTCTTGATGCAGACGTTGTGAGACCATTTATATTTGTCTGCACCAAAGGAGAACGTAACTACACAAGCCCCACTGCCCATTCTCCTGGGTGGGAGTCACCACTTCTGGGGCATCGTCTGCTCTCCAGTCCCGTAAGTGTAGGTGTTGGTGGCCATGTTTGCCCTCTAGGACACCAGGTCAAAGCTGGCTGTCAGAGATGGCGCAGCTCCCAATGTAGCCAGCCAATGTGCTGGTCAGTGACCAAAAATAATTCCTTTCCTGATGATTCTAAAAGATCTGAAGGGTTTCAGTTGCCTAGATCTCAGGGCAAAGGCCATGTGAGCACAGGGGTAAGCAATAGGAAATGGTCCACAGGGGCAGAGAGACACATCTACACTTCTGCAGTTCTTTCAATGAGCCTGTTGTGTAAATGTACAACACTGCTTACTCTTTACTCCTATCACCTTTTTCTAACTTAAATCAGTTTAAGTAGGTTTCACTCCCTTGCACGTAGTGATTTTGAATGGAGTGAGGCATACCTTCCTTTATGGGATACTCTGATTCAAATACAAATGAAACGAAGCTTCAGTATATCTCATTAATTTGATATAGACATTCAACCATCATCCAACATTTACCCTATTAAGAGAACTCATGCATTTTAAGTAGGGAGAAGCATGTTTCTTCTTTCTTATCTGCATTCCCGGGAAAAGACATCATTAGCTGAAGCCAAGAGTGTGTTTTTCACAGCTAACCAAGACTCAATTATAATTTACATAGTGGGTTCAAGATCAGAATTTAAACCTAAATGGCCTATGGAACAAAATATGGAGAGGAGAGAAAGGTGAGTCTCTTAATAGTCTTCTAATATGTTTTTAATGCCTTTTTATCAAAGAAGGGGCCAATTTGATAGCATCATTGGTATAAGCAGAAGTTGTTGATGCACACATCTAATCTGGGAATGGCACAGGAGAGGAAGACTGATCAGAGAAGCAACTATTAAAATACAACTACTTTCTCCTAGTTCAATGAGAAGAAAGTCTTGTACTAATAGTATTTAGACAAGATATCATATCTGCATCTTGTCCTACGAATAACTACTACAAAGACAACAATATGCAATATATGAATTATTGTAACTGTCCCACTAACCTGTTTTGAAACTGTCTCATTGCTATTTCTTTCTCAATAAAATTAATATAAAAAATAAATAAAATGCTGACACAAGATGCTGTAAAGGCTCAGATTCTGAGTGTCCCCCAAAGGTGCCTGTGTTGAAAGGTTGGTCCCTAGCTTGGTGAAAGGGGATGGTGGTTGGAACTTTAGGGAGGGCAGGGCTTAAGGGGAGGTCTCAATCTGTATTTATAGATGCTGACACCTTCAGAAAGCCCCACTAGGAGCACAGACCACAATAACAACCACAACGTTCAAATATTGAGGAATAAATCATAGGCAGATGGAAGCATAATCTGCATAAAGCAGGTCTTTGTGACAAGGACACACACACAAACACACATACATACACACTCCCTGCTCACATATGGAATGTTAGTCTATTTAGACTTTCATAATTATTCAGAAAATGTATTGAATATATTTGAATGTATTCTTTCCTGAATAAGTTATCTTCTTATAATGTTTGTTACTTCTGTACATTAGCTGGCACTTCCATTCTTTAAAAGCTGTCTGCTCCATTGGCAGTGATTACAAATCTCCTTTTGTACTACTAATCGTGTTTATTTGCTTTGCACTTTCTAATCTTACATGCATATGTGCATACACACATAAAATGTATTTGAAAAACTAAAACTGAGCTATAGAGAAATATAAATAAAAACTTAAAACTACAGAAATATGTCTATGTCTGCACAAAAATACATACATGAAAGCACACACAGAAAACTAGAAAAGGTACAGAGAAAAAGTAAATAAATAATATTAATATAAGAAGAGATCTTAATACTATTAGTAGGACAATGGCCTTTAAAGAACTAAAAGTTTTCTGCAGGTCTAATAAAAAATTCCCAAATCCTGATGAATGCTTAATTTTCTGGAAAAGATACAAACTGATTTGATGTTCACAACATACAAATATTTTGCACCT
>NW_004524607.1:1932440-1936955 GCF_000260255.1 Octodon degus
TGTGACAAAAATGTCTATAGAGTTAACTTGGACTTTTAAAAAATTCTATGACACCAGTTACATTAAACAAATTCTTCTAGATTGGGTAATCAATTATCATTGTCAAAATTATTCAGTAGTGCATAGCTAATACAAATTAAAAACATATAAAATGCCATTTTTGATAAATGTCATTTATCAGAAAATCATTTTTAATATCTACAATGAACAACTTAACTAATTAAGCCCTGCTTCAGTCAATGGAACTAAAGAAGGAAGAGAAGAATTGAGGAGGGGAAAAGATGTAAGAGGAACTAAGATGGGTTACTCCAGGTAGCAACATTCCACGGGGAACATAATCATTATGTAGTACAAAATTGTATTTATACAATTAAAGAAATTAAAGTAAGTAAAAAATTGGAAGCATTTATCTTGGGTCAAATTTTGCTGCTAGTCCTGGAGTAACTTACTTTCAGGAAAGTACCCTGGAAAGATGCACCAAGCTCCACCAGCTCGTTTTTACTGAGAGATCTATTGACTAACTTACAAAAAGGTAAGAAAACTGACATGTTACTATTTTCATTTGCTTTACCAATACAATAGTTTGGTAAATTGATTTTAGATTAGCTCAGATTTTAAATATATTTTGTCATAACCATAGAGCTACAGAATGAATCATTCTATTATTAAAAAAAATGTACCCTATAACAAATGGCCAAGTAATTTTATCAAAGCAGTTATTCCAGAGCCTGACTTGGTAGTGCATACTGGTAATCCCAACACTTAGGAGGCAGAGGCAGGAGGATTGCTGTTGGAGGCTAATCTGAACTACATAGTGAATTCAAGGCCATCCTGAACTACAAAGTGAGGCCCTGTCTCTCTCTGTCTCTGTCTCTGTCTGTCTGTCTGTCTGTCTGTCTCTCTCTCTCTCTCTCTCTCTCTCTCTCTCTCTCTCTCTCAGACACACACAAAATATAGCCCAATCATATTTTTTGGTTGGTTAGAAAAATAGTGAGACTTCAGTCTTAAGTCAAAATAAATGTTTGGATTTATGTATTTCATTTTATTTATTAACATTTATTTAAAACCAAATAAGCATCAATACCCATTTCAAAGAATATTATAAATATGACTAGAAATGAAATTAAATGTGTATTTTGTAAAGTAAATTACTAAGATGCTCCAGGAAGACTAAAATGATGAAAACCTAACATACTCTTCCACTGCAAAGTAAGTTATATAAACAAAATAACAAATCATTCTCATTACTTAATTTGGTCTGATGTAGTCTGCAACTGAAATTACCACTTGCATAAAGTGAGCAGAACTTGACAGCAGTGATGTTTCCTCTGTGCTTGTGTGAATATGGCTCAGGTTTGAGGCACAATTAAATGACTCTCAAGACTAAAACCAGAAATAATTCTAATAATTTTGTTAGACATGATCATCAATTTTATAATACATTTTTAAAAATGAGACTAATATTGCTAAGAATAAATTGGTTTCACACCTATTATACAATATCTTTGTATTATTAGTGGAAAGAAAATATTAAAAGTTTAATGAGATTTGAATATTAAGCCAAATGAGTATTAAGCAAGATCTTAGGATCTGATTTGATAAACTAAGTCTTTACTTTCTTAATCACATAGTCCTAATCTGGGAAAAACTAGATAAAAGCTTTATCCATGCCTTTTGTTTAATAGCCTTATAAAGTGTTGACAGTTCTGGGAAACCCAAAAATGGAGCTGGGACAGACTTGTCCCTGGAAGGACTACTCTTGTGGTTGGTGATTTGTCCATGGGTGACCATGAGGATGGGTGAGAGCCCTGCTTTCCCTGTCCTCACTGCAAGATTTCTTCCCAATGCACTCTGTGCTCTTCAGTAAGTCTCCCTGAAGAACTCCTGCCATAGCAGGCAGAGAATGTGAGCGAGAAATGAAAATGAAGCCTGTTGTACACCAAAGGTCTGGGGACATCACAGGCAGGCACAGCCTCTCTTGCCCAACATGGTGCTTCACTTCACAGGAATGCAAAAGATTGGAACCCTAGGGAAGTTTCAGGAGGTTATGCTATTTTGATTTATTATTTAAAAAGGTTTTCTTTTTGTTGGGTCCCCTCAAAGTATCACATTCTGTGGGCACAGAATCAAACCTGAAGCAGGGAAAGAAAGCACTTCCTGCTTGAGAAGACTGAATATGAACAGAACTTGACTCTAGCAGATCAGTTTTAGAAAACAGACAGAAGTTAAGACTTAAGCACAAAATTCCACAAGGTACCTCATACTCCAGCAGTACTAGGAGTAATTCTTTCTCCCAGAGAACTCACACTGTCCCAGGGCAGCAAGAGTTCCTTGAGGATGGCTCAATCCCCAGTACCTGCCTGGCACAGAACAATTGCACATACATTTGTGGAATTAGCTCATTCATTCACAGAAGCAAAGGGTGGCATTTCAGATTAAAAGATGGGAATTGCTTGAACAAGACAAAGTAGTTTTATTTGTGTAAAATTGTAAAGGTTGGAATTTTTATCCTGAGTTTTAGCCAATGTTTCTTCTTAATGCAGAGAGAGAGAGAGAGAGAGAGAGAGAGAGAGAGAGAGAGAGAGATTATTTTTCTTGAGTCTTGAAGTAGCCTTCCTTGAACACATCCAGATTCTACTCTGAGTCCCTCTGTTGTGGCTTAGATCTAAAATGCCCCACCCCCAGTCTCATAGATTCTGATAAAGATGAAGCTTTGGAAGGTGACAGATCATGGCCAGATTACACTCACCAGGGAGTTCATCCGTGGCTGAGTCCACAACTGATTGTGCTGTTAGGAGGTAGGGTGGTTGGAGTGGTCACTGTGTGAGACCTGGTAGTGTGCATTCTCATCTCCATTTGCTCCCTGTCCTCCCTGCTTCCTGGCCACCATGATGTGAGCAGCTTCCCTCCTTCAGGCCCTTTCACCTCACCATTTCTTAGAGCCAGCACACTGTGAAACTGTGGTCACTGCTGAAACTGTGAGCCCAAATATATACATGTTCCTTTCCATTGTGGGTGTGACAGGAAAGTGACAACAAATATGCCCTCTCTATAGAGCCACCCAGACCTCATTCTCTGATCACTGTTTCCTGATCTTGGGCCATCACATCTCTCTCCTCAATGACCCACCTTCACAAGTTCTTTTAGGGCAGAGACAAAGATATATTGGCTTCTAGCAAACACCTCTGGTTAAAAGATTCATCAGGCCTGCTGTGGTACTGAAGACCTGTTAATCTCAACTACTTGGGAGGCTATGGCATCAGGAACACAACCAACTGGGGCAGCTTAGGCCCTTGATGGAGTTCAGCACTCCCTCAGTCCCCAGTCCTGAAAAGAAAAGGGACTCACTAACTAGCAACTTCCTTGAATCCAGGCAAGGTCATGGACTCTGGAGGTCCCTTGGGGCACAAGGCCATTCGTCATTTGACCCTGCAGGAGCCAACCCCAGACAGCTAGAAAGCTAAAGTCAGTGCAGTCATTAAACCAAAACAGCAGAAAGCAGTTGGCTTCAAATCACCCTTGATTCTGTCTGCTTTTGGAACAGAACCCAAAGCTTCGGGCCTCAGTGTCTTAATGTTCACCTTCTGATGTAGCCCATGTATCAACTTAAATGGAGGCATCAGGCCATGTGTCAGATAAGCACATGTCGGAACACTGTGCCTGACCCTTCTCCACAACTCTATTAATTATCCCTTCCCTCTCCTGGAACTCCAAACCTTTACTTTGTTGCAGCTCCTTCCTATCAGCATTCAAATATGTTCACTCCTCTCTCACTTCCTACTTGCTCAAGTAACCTATTTATCTTCTCACCTTCTCTGCAGGCTGTGGAAAGACATTTATATTCCTGGCTTCCTTCCTGGGTATCTCCCTCATGTCTTACCCTGTTGTTTCCTGGCTACAAACTCACCCTCCAGCCCAAATTATTTTTCCACATAGGAAAAAAATAAGGGAGAGAAGGAAGTCCCTTCTTACTAAACCCAATCTGTTAGAGGAAAGGTGTGGGGGAGACTGCTCAAATATTCCTATGTTCTCAAAGGAGATACCCCCAAGGAAGAAAAATGAATCAGCCTGATAAAGACAAGGCTCAGAATCCAGCCCGAGTCTCTCAGGAAGCAGGGGATGTTTCTGATGCCATGAGAATGTGACAGACTGCAGGCCGACAGAGGACACCTGCCTGCATAGTGTCATCTGCATCTGAGCCAGCAGGGATAAGCAGCAAGCCTCAGCCTTCAGTGGGCCAGCATGGTGGTCACCATCTGAGGGCCAACCATTTCACAAGTGACTGGTGACTAAACTCTGTGGATTGGTGGTCACCGCTATGATGCTTTTGTGATGAGGGTGTCAGACCTCAGGGTAAGCTGCAGTTCCCAGAAGAGGGTCTTGAGGTGAGACTATGGAAGATGGTGAAGCCCAAGAAGTAAAAGTCATAAAATAACTTGAGAAAGCATCTAAAATAAATTCAAGGAAATAAAGAAACAATTAAGAATCACAACAAGGTCCCAGCCCAGGCGCAGC
>NW_004524607.1:1937055-1944889 GCF_000260255.1 Octodon degus
ATGCAGTGTATTATTTGTTGAAACTGTACTTTCGATTTGATTTGAAACTGTCTCATTGCTATATGTTTATCAATAAAACTTTGAAAAGAAAAAAAATAATGAGTAAATAAAAACTATTCACATTGAACAAAAAAGAATCACAACAATAGGGCACTGTGGAAAAGATAAGTTGATCTGCAAAAGAAGCAAAGGAATATTTAACACGAAACATTGCTCAATGAAATAGAGAAATCAAAGGAAAGGTGGAAGAAGCAGACTTGAGAGGATTAATTTATTTCAAGAAAGATGAAAGAAAACCACTTAGCATAGCACCTAGGTACAGAACTGGAAAATAAGAGTTTGAAAAATTATACAAGAAGAATGAAAATAGAGAATATTTACAGGAGCTTCAGAAACTTAGAAAAATGCATGAGAAACAGGTGATGTTAAATAGGACAGTCCAGAAGCTTCCCAATGTAAAGAAAAAACATGATTCCTAAGATTGAGACAGCACAGCAAGTCCCAAGCAGAATAAATTAAATAAATCTACAATAAACACAGCATAGTGACTCTGCAGAATACAGAGACAGCTACTTTAAAAATTACCAAACAGGAAAAGAAAAATTATGTAAAATAGGCAACAGCACATTTCTACAAGGCAGTAAAGCATCTCGGGAGACAATATAATAATATATTCATGTGCCAAGGAAAAATATCAGAGCTACCCTAGAATTATATATTTAACAAGTCTGTAATTCAAGAGTTAGGGTTAACTCAGAGATAACAAAGACTGAGATTTCCCATTCTGAACAGCTTAATGATTATTTCAGCACAAAGGATTTTGCAAGTAGAAGTGAGTTTGAATTTAGAAAATTCTGTGAAGCAAAGAAACTGGCCAAATACTTTTATTCATTCAAATATGAACTGACCAAAAATAATGACAAATGACCAGGCTTGGAAATTTATGAAGACAAGAAGATCAAGGCAGCCTCCAATGTGGCAACTACAGAGAGGAGTTGTAGAGGAGAACTCAGATCCCCAGTGAGTTTAGACTGTAAAGTTAACTATGGCTCTTATACATGTAAAGTTACCACCACAAGAGCTGAAATAGAACAGATAACATCTGTGCCAACAAGGGAAAGGGGAGGGGGAGAAGGAAGCAGAGGAGGAGAGGAACCTATAAAGACAATGTGCTTGGTGCAATGGAAAGCACAATGTGGTGGCGGGGGGAACCCCAGGTATTGTATATTGAGTTAATTTTTTTCCAATACTCTCTTTGGTTCTGTTCTCCTCTCTTCACTAATGAACCCCCAGATTAGCAGAAATGTCAGTGCCTTGTGAAAGATTCCCCTAACACCACTGTGAACCAGCTTTCAGCTCCCTCATAAGTGGTCATGAGGGACTATAAACTGGGTGCATGAAACCATCTTTCTTGTGTTATTTGTTGTCTAACTCAAAGGGTGGGCTTTCCTCCCAGAGTCTGCAGCAAGTGGAAACAACAGGAGGGTGTGACAGACTCAAACATTTTGGGTTTATAGAGATTGTCATCTTTTAAGGAAGAGAGGTGGAGGTGGCATTTTGGCCAGGGAGGGGCAGGGTAAGCAAATATCTTCTCCCTAGGGTGGAAGGAAGTGGGGCTGAGCTGTGTTCAGTGCATGGTCCTATTCCCCATATAATGGACCCCAAATAGTCTATCAGCCCTGGGCATTGATGCCCACTCTCAATGGGAGTGAAGGGTTTATACATCTTGGGTAGAACAGAGAGTGACACAAGGATGACATAGTTGGGGACCACTACAGAAATGAGCAACAGCAGAACTCTGGCCCCTTACCTGCTACTCATTAAAAGAATGACTTGTGTTTTCTTCTGATACAGTCAAAGACTTAAAAATCATTTCTGCTATGAACCTTGACTCTTCACTTTGATCTACCTTGGCCCAATGGGTAAGTAAAAGCAAAGGAAAGCTAAGCCTTTGGTTTGTACTATTACTGTAAAATCTAGGTCAAATCTCCTCTCAGTTCAGCGTAGGGATTGATTATGTAGGAAGTTGTCCCTGGAGACTGAGGACACCAAGATAAGAGGTTCACAGGGACATTCAGCTGCACCCTAGAATCTCTAACCATTGTCCTAAGCCAGTGGCCACCTGGATTCCAGGAAAGGCAGAGTCTCACATGACTAAGACCACCTTACATAGGCGTACGCTCCTAGACATGGGACCATCCCTCAGCATAAGGGTTCCAGAGCTGTAACACCAGGGCAGAGATAATGACAACTCAGAACCAGCCTACCAGCTAATTCTCAGAAGCTGGCCTCTTGCCCTTGCGAGTGTGCCAGTCTGGACCCATATCACAATGTGCCTCCTCCAGCCACTTGAGCTGGAGTCTTTTCCTGTCTCCACCTCCCCAGATTTGCTATTAAAGCTTCCTACTGAAAATTTGTGCTTTAGTTTCAATTTCTGTGCTTACTAAAGCAAGGAACCATGCTCACTGCCAACAAAGAGTTGCTACTCAATGACCAAGACGGAACTTGGAGAACTAGAAGTGTGTCTATCCATTGAAACAGCTTTGCTTCCAGGACAATTGTGTGTGGCCATGCTGACTGTGCCCTGCACAGATTAGGGGTGCAGGTAGGCCTTGAACTTCTCCAGGAAAACTACAATTTGGAAAAAAGTCGATATGGCTGCAACAATTTGTTATTTGTTCCAGGCAGCACATGAAGATAAACCTCTGAGCTCATTTTCCTTAGAGATTTACTCTCAAAAGTCTTCAGTCACAAATTCTCTCCCTGTCTCTTTGAGATGTGACTCTTCTGCCACTCTGAAAGGTGCTTGCAAGGTCCCAGAAGATACTTCCTTAACATTCCAACTCCAGGGAGATTGGATCTTGTCTCTCAGTTCTTGAGTGGTGGGGATTAAGAATCTCACTAGGTAGGACCCCTTACTCAAATTTTTATAATCATATCTTGCTTTAATATAGAAGTTTGTTTCTCCTTCAGGTAAATGCTAGTTCACAAATATGGCTCAGATGCTCTAGTCACAGACACTAAACCCCTTATTCCCTCCCTTGTAATACCTTTCTTTTAACATACACCAGTCTTCCAGGGTCTCCCACCTTGTCTCAGAGGAGCCGAGCTGAGCTCACCCTCAACAGGTTTTTCCTACAGCAATGGCACTGGACAGAATGTGCCTTGCTGTCTTACCTAAGGTCCTTGCTTTTTTGTTAATAGAACCAAGCTGTGCCAAAAGTTCTGAGAGGCCAGGGGCATGCCTGTATCTGTATATGTATCTGTATAACAAGCAAATGAGTATAAGATTTTTGCACTTGATTTGCAAATGAATTTCTTTATTTCATTTCCATCTTATAAAACATACAGTGCTGGGGCTGGGGAGATGGCTTAGTGGAATAAACGCTTCCCTGGCAAGCACAAAGGCCTCAGTTCAATCCCCGGTTCCATTGGGGGGAAAAACCACCAAAAAAACAAGGCATATAGTGCTGGACAAACTGCTCTACAAAGCAAATGACTTAGAATTTCTTGGACAAAATCAACTGTCAATTACAAAATGGAAGGAGTTTATTGCCTTAAATTTCTTTCATTTTTTCAACAACCTACTCAAGTCATGCAAAACCATGTCTGGTTCCAACTCTTATTCTGAGATTCCTCATAAGTATGAACTTACACAATGGTGAAACAAGATTAGCTGATAGCTACTGCTGAAGAAAGTGAGTATATTTATTTATTTTAGTGTAGTGCAAATTTAATTATAAGCTGCTAAAAGCTATAGGAATTATTCATATTCTGAGTGAAACAGTCACAATCAGCATTTTTATTAACACCATCTCATTTGTCCGTACAACTTCAATATAAATCATGTGGGTAAAACAATTAGAATTCATTTATAATTCCATTTTGTTAGCAATATAATCTAAACACAATGAATAAAAGATATATATTCCCTAACATCCCAAATTGTCAACTATTAAGCACATAATTTAAGAAAGTAGAGATATGCTATAGTTTAGATTTAAATGTCTCTCAGAAACCTCAGGCACTCAGAAATTACTACAGTAATTTAAGAAATTACTACACACAAATTCGCTAATGAATTGACAGTTGAATGTGTTAAGCGGTGAGTCCTAGTCAGAAGAGGAGTGTCACTGGGGTATGCTATGAAGGGTGTATTTACCTCTTGTGCTCCTCTGTTTGACCTTCACTTCCTGACCACCATAATGCAAGCAACTTGACTCCTACCATGCCCCTCCTGCCTTGGAGCCAGCCAACTATGGACTGAATCCTCTGAAAAGTGTGAGCCAAAATGAATCTCTCCTTTAAGTCACAGATGTTGAGAATGTTATCTCAACCTTGACAAAGTGACTAGAGCAAGGTCCCGCTGCAAAAGCATATTAACGTTCAAGTATCCCTCGTGTCATGATAGAACATATTCCATTCCTGACAACTGCAGGCAAAATACCTACTTAAAACTAATGCAGCTTTATTTTTGCAAGAAATAAAAATATTCATATTTTTTGGTCAGTGTGCACTTTGGGATTTATCTTTAAGAAAGCCCTCAGAAGAAGCAAAATAAATGCTGTATGGAATATCCACTGCCAGGTTATTCACCATATCCCACCCACAAAAGAAAACCAGCAGAGGATCATTGCAATCAATTATGGGGCAACAACTTACTGGAGCATCTTACAACCTCTATAACAAACTGCTATGAAAATAATGTAGTGAAATAAATCCTTTGACATATGATAAATATAGAAAGCATGGGGAAATTTTTTTATCAATGCTGTGATTACATTACTATAATAATTACATGTGTATATGGATCTAGAAAGGGACATGGAAAAGAAAAAATACTTTTTCTTTAGATTCATCACAATTATTGTTATTGGCAGAGTGATTTCAATGACTACCAATTCCCAAAGTGTGTGCACATTTTTTTTAAGTGAGAAAAAGGTCCTACAGAGTACAGATCTTCAACAACACAAATTAGCAATCTATTAGGGCAGGAAGCATAATACAAACTCTAGAGCAAGCATTTTGGCCCTGCCCCTCCCAACCTTGGTGCTCTTTGACAAGTTACTCCTCCTGAAGGAGCCTTGTCTTCCTTAGCTGTCAAATAAAATCTTGACAGTACCATTCACAGAGTTGTGGTGAGTATTCCATGTGTAACACCCAAAACAATAACAGGAACAGCATGAATAGTTCAATGTTGGCAAAGTATTATTTTTACTATCATTCCCAGAAGGCTTTCTGCTAAATGTGTCTGAAGCTCTCAAAAATAAAACAGGAATTTCACACTTGAGTCACAATCACATTGACTTCTAATAGGCATCATGACTCAGTGAGTCCTTCAGTTATATTTGGATATTTAGGAGTTTCTGTTTTACTTTTATATCTACATGTTAATGAAATCCTCATGCACACAATCTTTTCATTAAGCAGTAAGAATTCAAAATGGATATTTTTCTCGATATGAGACCATCCTCTGGACATCTGAATCACTCCACACGAATTCTCTAAGATTCTTTAGCCTAGGGTGTGGGAGACTTGTTGAATTCCTCTGGTGATTTTGTACAAGGAAAAGACTTGTATAATTTGATTAAAATGGTAACTTTAATTCAGGACGTATCTTTAGCCACATATCTGTGATACAGTATGTAAAGATTAAATAATCCTGATTAGCACTAATTCTTTGTTATAGTAATTGTCGCGAGCACATTATAGGTTTGCAGAAAGATGCCCAGCATCACAGAGGCTTTGGGGTCTCAGTTCAGCTTCCTGGTGTCCTTGGTGTGAGCAGCATGCTTTACTCTGGCTCTTCCTGGAGTTCCTTCCCTGCACATCCGGCTGTTACACACACGCACTTCTGTGATCTTTCCCATCCCTCTAGGAGACGACCCCAAAATCTAAAAACCTAGCTTGCAGAAGCCCTGGCACCAAAGCCCTCCGATTGGAACTGTCTCTTTCACTTGGACTGCCCTTTAACTCCTCATGCCTAGCTAGCAGGAGGGACTCTGGCAGACCAGGCAAGGGAGACTTTGACACAAAATCCCAGTGGGGCCCAGTATGTGACAGATGCAAGTTCGGCCCAAAGGACTGTTGGTACTTCCCGTCCACTCACAGCTCTCTGCCCCACCATGAGTCTTATGTGACATAACTGAACAAGACAGTGCGTTTTTAAATTTAAAAAAATAACTACAGTAAAGGCAGAGTCCCATCAACCCCCTCTCAAAATACTCCCCTTACCCCCTCCTGTGACATATCCCATTGTGCTTGCCATTTTCTGAAGGAGTTCTGGACTTCTTTTTTGTAGCGGTCTCTGGCTGTGCTACTGTTGCTGCCTGTGTGTCCTGAATCAAAGGAAAACAGTTTCTTTTCATGGCTCTCTTGACTTTGGGGAAGAGCCAGAAGCCACAAGGTACCACATCCAGTGGATAAACTAGCTAGGCACACACCATAACGTTTTCACAAAATTGTCTTTCCATTATTCTTTTCAACAGCAGCATTCACTGGTTTTTTGATCATATATCATGAAGGCACCAAGTAGGACTCCAGAACTGCTTTAGGAAGAGGCAGACACAAGAGAATAAATATGATTGAAGTGAGGGAGAATGTTTCAAGGAGAATTTACGGTAGTATGCTTTTACTGCAGAAAGGCTTTAAAATGTAAAAACTCAACATATATTTTGATTCTATTTGACATGGATGCTCCATCTAAAACTTGCCTGGAAAATAAAAAGAGGGTTAACGCATCCATATCTTTTGCGGGGCTTCCCATTATGGTGCTTTGACAAGGTTTCCTATTTCATAACTATTTTCATTAAGGGTGGACCCAGAATTAGACTAGCATGTTGCCCAAATTTGTATGTCCCACAATAACACATACTGTCAAGTGGGGAGCCAAAAGTGGTCACCATGTTTGAAGTCATGGCCTCTTACCAACTGATGCCAAGTAGTGCTTGGGTTCTGAGGGTCATGCCCATAAGAGCCGAAAAAGGGCCCCCTACAAAATACCAGTGGTAGGAGAGCTTGATGCCACAGGCAGGAGAGTATGGCAAATGTCCACGTCTTATCTATATGATTATTCTCAGAGGAGAGTTAAAAAGTGAGGTGGCTATCGCTGCAACACATGTTCACACACGCTATCTGAATCTGAAAGATAGGAAGACAGGGATAAAGTGACCACTGACACTTGGATAAAAGCGTATCACATTTGGTTAAATTCACTGGGGTCTGTGAAGTGCAAATATCACTTTCGAGGGAACAGTGCAAATGTCTACCTGTCAGAGACACGTTTAAATGTATTTCACAAGCTGATCATGGTGACTACTCAAATCTATAATACTACAATTCTGCTGATGCGAATTTTATTATACAATCTTTGTATGTAAGTTACTAAGAATCATATACTTCTTGAGGGCTTATAAACATAAGGTGAACATTTTTAGCATCAATTGTAAAAGTACAAAAACTTAAAATTTTAAAATTCATAAGCAATTACTTTAGGGGACTATGTGTGTATATGCGTGTGTGTGTGTGTGTGTGTGTGTGAGAGAGAGAGAGAGAGAGAGAGAGAGAGAGAGAGAGAGAGAGAGAATGGTCTAAAGCCACAGAGAGAGGAGACAGGCAGGTGAGCTGCAACAATCAGAACAGAGCACTTTGTGAACAAGAACACAGGTACAGCCCCTGAATGAGAGGCAGCTATTATAGTTCACAACATCTGGAATGTTCTCTACAGGCTCATATGTTGAAGAACTGGCTTCTGTCTGGTGACATCTTTAGGAGGCAGCAGGAAGTTTAGGGGGTAGGGCCTGGCTGGAGGAAATAGGTAACTGAGAGTATGACT
>NW_004524607.1:1945489-1955267 GCF_000260255.1 Octodon degus
AGCTGAGGAAGATGAACTGAATGCCCTCTGTATACACACAATTGGCCTTAGGTTTTGCTTCCTCAAGGCCTAGGTGCAGAACTCCTGAAAGGAGGTGCACAATACTGGCCTAGACAGAGGGAGTTCAGCAGGCAGGGCAAGTAGCTGGGGAAAAGCTATGCCCAGAGGACATCAGGATGAACCACTGAAAGACAAGTAAATCCTGACACTGAGGGCTAGCAAAAAGAAAAGGATGAGGACACAACTGATAACCAAAGGCCAGGGATCTGGTGGTCTGATAAACAAGGGACCCAGTGAAATGGGGGAACAGTAATGGCCAGCAGAAACACTGAAACAATGCCCAGGACTTGGAGGCAGAATTAGTTATGTCAATGGGCACTGGTCACAATCATTCCCAAAATAGCAGTTCCTGATTGTTGGTGGTCTAGAGCTTATATGGGACAAACAATCAGGAAGGACAGAGGCAGAATGGCTTGTCAACTGGGGATTGTTTTATACAATGTGCATCACCATGACCAGCGATGCCTCACCAGCTGTTTCTAAGAGACAGAAGCAATGAACTATTGCCTAGGCAACTAAGAAACTGAAGTATACTGGCCAGGGATGGGTGGGAGACATTTTTGTTTATGATAACTCCCTATCTGCTAGATGTCCATAAGAATTTGTGATTTCTAAAATAGAAGAATGAAGTCTAGGATCAATGGCGGTTAATTCTTCTGTCCATGGATGTGATAAAAACAAGGTAATAAGAGCCAGTGCTGTACCATCAAGTCTCCATTCATAACCTCCAAAAGGTGCTTTGTTCTGCTAATTTTAGAAAAGTTATAATTAATGTTGCTCGTGAAAGTATGCTTGTTACATACCTCAAGATCCTACAGGCCCACTTCTGTGGCAGGCTTTCCTGCTTGTAACCCTGTAGGCTGACCTCAGTTTGGCCCAGAGAGGTCTGAGATGAAGTCATTTTCATATATAAACAACTCCTTCACAAAGGTTGTGGGGAGAGCTGAAGCTGGAAGCTGATTACACATGCACTGAGAACAAAGAGTCCTTGAGGTGAGCCCTGTGAGTTGGCCGCTCCACAAAGCTTCCATGCACACAGGTTGCTAGGCAGAAGGGGACTACATAACATCAACCTCCTGAATATGTAAATAAATGCACTGTGGTGGCTGAATTTTTCCTCTCCTCCCATCTGGAGAGAGGACTCCACCTGACCTCAGCTTTTTGTATTCTGATCCTTTATTTCTCCATCTTCCCACTGTCTTTCCTTCCAGGAACTTCATGAGCTGTGCTGGATACAGCCAAAGGGTCTCCGTAGCAACTCACCTAGATCCCTTCTATTTTGCTTTCGAAATGTGACACTTCTGTTCATTTCTCTCCTGACTCTTTGTCTTACAAGAATTAAATTCTTTCTGGGTTGATAAAAAAGCCCACCAGCTGTATGGTAACAGGTTCAATCCCCAGGACCATCAGCAAAAACCAAAAAGAATTTACTTTACTGCATGATACAAATGAGTCTTAGAAATTTTAATCTCTTTTGAATAGCTCACCAAGTTCCCTCCATAAGACATTTATTTATTTATTTATTTATTTATTTATTTATTTATTTATTTTGGTGGTACCAATGATCGAACTCAGGACCTTGTGCTTGAGGCAAGCACTTATTCCACTGAGCTCTCTCCAACCCCCAAGACTTTTACATGTAGCTTAATTTTTTCCCACTCTCTGATGTACACGAGTGTAAAATATTAGAAGTTATTCTTCAAGTGAATTTTTAAATCATCCTCAATTTAAATTTCATAAATGACAGTGGGCAATCTAATTTCAAAACTCAAACATACACTTAATGAAATTACTCTGTATCCTGGTACAAAGAAAGTATGGTGGGGTGAAGGGAAACCACACGCCTATATCTCCTCCCCAGCCCAGGGCTGGCTCGGCTCAGGGGAGCCCATGTGCCCCTCTCTGAGCCTGGGATTCCAAGCACTTACAGTTGCACCTAGATCCACGGTCGCAGTGCCCCCACGTAGCACATGCCCTGGATGCAAACGCTACATGAGATCACCACAGAGGCGCTGCTTGGCATCAGCACAGAGTTCACTCCAAGCGAAGTGGAGCAACTGAATATAACAACTCCTACGTAGGCTTGAACTACCAAGGAAAACAACTGCCTTAGAAACAGTGGAATGTTTTTAGGTTAAGGTAAAATTAGCTAAAGATAAAGGCCCTGAGTGCTTTTTTAATTAAAATATCTATGCAACTGCAAACATTTAAAAAATATACAAAGATTGAAATTCCATTTGAAGGGATCTGACCAACCTCATCCTAGGCCAACCAGAGGCCCCTGGAAGCACCCCTCCCAGTGCAGCTGGTGATTCATAGTTTTATCATCCCTGCTACTGATATCACCTCTTTATTTGGATCAGCTACTGATAATGACCACTACTCCCTGCCCATTCCCAAGCCTCTTCCTTGACCTCTTCTCAAGCCTTCTTCTTGTGCAAGCATCCTTCGGAGACAGTTGCAACCCCCTTTCACTGAATTCATCCCCCAGCCCCACCCCTACACACAGAACCCTATACAAGACCCAGAGCCTGTCTGAAAACAACTGGTCTGATCTCTGGGACCACAGCAATCCCTCCTGACTTTGCTCTGAAATAAACCTGTCCTGTGGTGTTTGCATCTCTCTTTTCCTCCTTTTTTCTTAACGTCATTCAACATAAAAGTTCAGAAACAAACCCTATGTAACATTTCTTAATAGCACTGGAGAGGAATAGAGATGAGGTAAGCCCTTTACCTTTTCTTTTCTTTGCGCATGTTGGAAATACATGGTGATCACATTCACTCTGGGGAGCTTGTACAGGTACACAATACATCTTCATTCTTTAAGCAACCTCTATCCCTTCCCTCCTACCATCTCTTCATCCTTTTCCTTTTGCAAAAGATCTCATTTGCTATTATCTATTGTTTTATTTTGCTCTACATTTATATTTTGGGTTTCTCATGTAATAGAAACCATGTGACATTTAAGTTTGTATATTTGATTTATTTCACTTAACCTAATAGTCTCATGTTATGCCCATTTTCTTCAAAATGACTTGTTTATCTTTCCTGATTGTGTACATGATCATTTTCTTTATCTATTTATCTGTTTATGGAGATACAGGCCATCCTTTAGGAAGCATTTCTTCAGGCTTCTCCTGATGTTATAGGTCTGGGAGAGGAAAAGACCCTGGTAGGCTTTGTCCTCTGAAGCCACAGTGTGCAAACACAGCAGATGGCACTGCCCCTGATCTTTCCATTGGTTTCCAAGTCACTGCCCCTGGTCCTTCCATTGGTTTCCAAGTCACCAAGTAGAGCAGCAGCCCAGTGACAGGTGAGGGTGTAATCCTGAAGCCATCAACATTGCCCAGGGCTGGGGCCTGGAGCTGATAGCTCCTTTAGGCAGTCTGGCTGGAGGTAGCCTAGGGCACAGTAGCCTGGGAAACCTCTTGCATACAGCAGGACACTGTCATGCTGTCTTAATCTTAGACTCAAGAGGACTTATTTATATCTGTCAGTCTAAAGCACTATCAGTATCCATCAGGCCACTAAAGATTCTTTTCTTTTTCCTGAAAATCAATGGGCTTACCAAAGTCTCTTGACTTGTGCTTAGGATCCAGTGCCTTTCTACCTAGAGAACAATTATACCCATTGCACATATAGTCAAAAAACTCTAGTGAAAAATCTATCCCTCATAACGACACTTTCTTTCAAATTTGTCTCCTTCAGACAGACATCCTCACTGGGCCTGCCTCCAATAAGATGGTAGACTGCTCGGTGCCATGGAGTTAGTAAAGGGTTAAGAACACACCTGCTCCTCAGTTGAGACTGTATCCACAGTGCATGGCCATCATAGGTAATTTAAGGAAAGGGGGTAGGAGTGTCCTAGTCAAGGAAAGAAGGCCCCTGTCTCTGAATTGGGCAAGAGTTTGCAGAATAACTAAGGGCCAGAATGCACTCACTGGGGTTTAGAGTTTTAAATTACTGTGGTTTGCATCATGAATATTCCTAAAGGCCTTGTGCCAAAGGCTGGGTATAATTTGGAGGTGGTAGAACCTTCAGGCAGTGGGGCCTGAGGGTAAGAAATGAGGCCTTTGTAGGCAGGCTCCCTGGGGAGCAGATGCTGAGACTCAGCCCCCTTTCCCTCTCTCGCTTCCCCGTTGCTGTGAGGTGAGTGTTGTACTCCACCACACATTCCTGCCATGGTAAACTGCAGCCACATGCCTAGAACAACAAGGCAAAGTGACCATGGATGGAAGCTTCTGGAAAGAATGAGTCAGCATTAACTTTCTCTTTTACTAAACTGATTTTCTCAAGTATTTGTCAAAATGACAGAAAGCGGACATAGACATCCATGTTCTACCCCTTATCTGCAAAAAATGAATATTCCAGATTTGAAAGGATAGAGAACATTTTCCCTTGAAGTCAGTCAGCATTTAATTTAATAACAAATCAGATTAAAATTAAGTGGTAAATGCATACTAAGCACAGAAATTGGACTATATTCCCAACTGACTTTTCTCATTTAGGGATCATTATATTGTCAGGTAAAATACATAAGCCTTACTGGAAGGTACTTGAATAATGTATATCTCAAGATCCTTAAAAAATACCTTGCTGGCCCCAACCCTGGAGCACACTGAGATGGTAAATGAGACTGGGTGTGGTGGCGCACACCTGTAATCCCAGCACTTGGGAGGCTGTAAACAGGAGAACCACTATGAGTCCGATCTAGTAGTGAGACCCTGAACACCTTGTTGACCCGTCCCTAAAATACAGAAAAGAAAATCCCAGTCCTTTCAAGTATTTACCTCACAGTCACTTTATGTAAATAATATGAAAGACAGAAAAAACTATGCACAAAGCTACAAGGCACTGAACATATTGGATACGACATAGTCTGTTCAACTGCAAATTCTGAAAAAGATTTGCTAATACTACTAAATGGATAAAGAACAAAGACATTTTCAAAAGTGAGACAGAGAGGCATATGTTACAATTGATTTTCTTCTTCTGTTGTTGCTGTTGTTTTTTTTTTGTCATGGTGGTGGTCGTACCCAGGCCTTCTGACTAAGCAAAAGCCCCAGGCTTGTTTTGAATTTTTAAGTTTTTAAACAGTCCCACCACATCTGTACATGGCTCAGCATGGTCTCTAACTTGTGATCTTTCTACCGCAGCCTCCCAGATCCTGGGTTATAGGAATGAGCTGCCACCTGAAACTTATTACAATGTTTAAGGAAAAGGTCAGGACATGGAAGTGTATACCAAATCTTAAGTGGGGAAAGGTAAGTACTAAAAGAAGATTTTTTTTTAAGAAAAAAAGTATACAAACTATTGATATTGATTGACACAAGGCAATTCTTTATTTTCTAATTTCCTAAAATTGATCACATATAAATTACCAGTAAGAGAAAAAAACTAAGATTAGAGGTTCCATTTAACCCAGCTATTGCCCTTCTTTGTATCTTTCCAGAAAAATTGAAAATATCATGCCACAGGGATATATGTGCACCCATACTTATGTAGCACAATCTGTCATAGCTAAATCTTGGAAATAACCTAAATGGCCATAAACTGAGGAAACAATGAAGAATATTTGTTAATATAATGGAGTACTATTCAGTCATAAAGAAGGATAAACTGGAGACTTTTATAAGTAATTGGGTACAACCTGAAATTATACTCGTAAGTGAAATAAATCAGATCCATATAGTGTTAAAAGAGTAATAAGATCCAAAATGTACAATAGGTATTGTGAATTGGAAAGAAACTTCAAAGGAAAAGTGAAACTGTGATGGGGGAAAAGGGAAGGGAAGAAAAGGAAAAAGAAAAAAGTATGTTTTTGCACAAGATAGTTAAGATAGTTGTTCAGCTAGTTTCTTTTAGTTCATTGAAAAGAAAGGCTAATATTATTTGGACAAGATATCAGGCCTATATCTTGTACTCTGAATAAGCACTAAAAAGACAACAATATGCAATGTATTATTTAACTTTTCCTACTAACCTGTTGTGAAGCTGCTTTGTTGTTACTTCTCTTTAAAGCAAAAATTCTTTAAATTTTTTCAATAATGTACTGCTTTATAAAGCAATAGCAATTATTGGTTAAACCATCAAAAAATATTCTCCATGTTATATATTATATAAATCCTTATATCCCATTGCATAATCTAAATTTACTGTTTTACTTGAGAATATTCAATTTTCTTGAAGAGAAGAAAAGCAAATTAAACGGATTTTTTTTTTCCATGAGCCTGGTGATTGAAATTAGGGCTTCATACTAAACTCTATCACCAGTCCTTTCTTCATTTTTAACTTTGAGCCAAGGTATTGCCTTAGCAATGCAGAGCACAGGTGGTGAGTTAATAAGTGGCTTGTGGGCTATTGGAGAATTTCAGGATGCTAACGCCACAAGACGAGCATGGAGTGACTTACAAACCACTGACAGAGTCACAGCATCTCCTAAGCAGTGACAGTAAATTAGAAACAGGTGACATCATGAGCATGCTCCTTGTGGGCTGACCCCCAGTCACACGGGCATCAACTGTTCACAGTTGACATCCAGTAGGTCCAGCTCTGCCTCCACAAGGATTTTTCCCAAGAAGGGCAATCAGAAGCCACAGCTGTTTAGCAGCCACCTGGCAGGCTATAGCTACAGGCCATGAATGAGGCCCCGGACACCTTCAGTCTGTGGATCCCACTATTTATATCCAACTGTGGACTCTTGATAACATCATTGAGGTAGGGCAGAGCGAAAGAAAACAGGAAGTTCACCGGAAGTCTGGGCCTTCTTTCTACCTCTAGGAGGTGGAGCCTAGCGGAAGGAAGTGATGTCATTGGGGGAATGTGGCTTTGTAAGAGGTACCGTTCTTTCCTCCCTATCTCGACTTCATGGACCTCCTGACGTGAGCCCTTTTGTGTCATTCTGGGTTCCCCATTACAATCATGCACTGAAACCTGGGGGTCAAAATAAACTTTTCTTCCATTAAAGTTGTTTTATCTTGGAACTTTATCACAGCGACAGAAAGGTCACTCAGTGTGACAAGGTTTTCTATTTTGTGATTTCTGGGCTAGCTTGCTCCATGGGCACTTGCACAAAGTCCTTTCCTACGCAACATAGAAGGAGAAACTGTACTTGTTGTTCACAGACTTGTCCTTGAGACACAATGAGATTTAACATGAAGCTACATGGTGACCGTTTTTTTTTTGTTTTGTTTTGTTTTGTTTTTTTGTTTTTTTTGTTTTTTTTTCATGAGCCTGGTGATTGAAATTAGGGCTTCATACTAAACTCTATCACCAGTCCTTTCTTCATTTTTAACTTTGAGACAAGGTATTGCTAAGTCTCAAAATTCTCCACGCAGGGCTTAAACTTGTGACCATATGCCTCATCATTCCAGAGTGCACAATGACCAATTAACAAACAAAAATCAGGACTCCACCTAAATAGAAAAAGAAACATATTGTGCAGAGTAATCCTGTATTGACTTGGAGGACTTAAGTAGGTACAACTTGGTGCAAAGAGGATGTGCAGTAGGCCTGTTTGGAAACGTAAGACTGCACCACCTTGGAGGGCTGCAGCAGGGGCCACTTATCCTGCTGCAGCAACTTCTCTGGTCCTTGGACAGGGTCTAGAAGGAATAGGGCTGAAATTACTCAGTATGCACATCACTGATAACCTGAATATGTTATGAGAAATATTTTCTAATTCATGGCTCCCACATATAAATACATTTCATGGTCATGATTCTTATCAAGATCCCTCAAAATTATCAGGATTTAGTAGTATGAAGAACAACACTTCACCTCCCCTTTCCTTCTGGGCCTCTACAGTACATTTCCTTGGGGTGAGCACAGGTATGTGAAAAGAATGTCAAACTTGAAGAGCATTTGTTTTGAATCCATTCAGCAAGTTTCCTCCTCTACTCACCAAGATTCTATTGAATACACACCACAGTTAATAACTTCCCTCATGCTGGAAAATAATCCACAAACCCCTAAGGTTCAAAATATAATTGAATTTCATGCCAAAGAATGCCCTGACATTGCAGTGGCTCTAACCAAGACTTGTGTAAGGTATCTGCTTTTATAGACGCAAGCTCAGTTGCTTAACTGACAAGAGTCTTAGCAATGTCCACTGACAACAGTGCTTTTAAATGCTGCTCCCATGGGAGTGCTCAACTAGTAGGAAAAGTCTTCTTAAGTGGTGAATTGTTCAAAAAGAGCTGACACATTTACCTCCACACATTTATTTTTCATAATAAAGGCAAAGATTGTGTGTGTGTTAATGTATTTAGTGCAGCGTATTCTGGGTCTCACTATGTAGATTCGGACTGATAGTGATCCTCCTGTTTTCAATGTCTCCAGTGCTGGGATTACAGGCACACATCACCACACCCAGTCTCAATCACATTCTCAGCATGCCCCATGGGTGGGCCTGGAACTGCACACTGGGTATGGAAACCCCGGCAGCTTCGATCTGCCCTAAGCAGGTGCTTTAGTCCACTGAGCTATCAGGATGACCCTAAAGACTGTATTTTGAAAGGATATTTTCCTGAATGATATCCATAGGAATCAGCTCTCAGATGCAACTACTATGATGTGTAGGTCCAGCTTCTTAGAAGGCAACGATGCTACTCCTACAGAATTTAAGACACTAGCAAAACAATTAGGGCAGCAGTTTTGGATTTACACAATCTTCCAGTACCATTTTTGTAAGTGTCTCATATTATGACATTTATATAGTTTACGGACAAGCAGTTTCTCTAACTAGGAGTGTAGGATCTAGGTCCACCCAGAACTATGTACTGGGTCAGAATCTGCCTTTCACACAATCTCTGGGCATTTAGTGTACACAATGAAATATGAGCAGCACTGAGCTGGCATATTCAGTACCTCTTTCAGTAGGAATTTTTAAAGAGATCATTCTTTCTGCCTTTAAGTTTTATAGCAGTATGTATAATTTAATACAGTTATCCAGTGATAAATATATACAACATATTTTGGTAAAACACAGACATTTTTGTGCTTTCCCTTTGTAACTGTTTGAGTCAACTGTGGGAAGTGACTAGCATAGGATTAGCTATGGGGTCAGGTGCAGCAGTAGGATTAATGCGGGACAAGATTCGCATGCTGTGGGCAGCCCTCAGACGTTCTGCAGAGGGAGGAGACACTGCTTATGAATCATCCAGAGAGGACCCTAGTGTAGGCTGTTAGAATAAACCAGTCTTCCAATAGGAAAATATTCACTGATGACTTAAGCCCTCACGCCATTGCAGGAAGGCAGTTGAGATAGGTATGGTGTTGTTGCCAGATATCTCTGATTCTTTCCCTTTTCAATCCCTCCTAGGATAGTCCTTTCTGGTCTGCTCGTGGCCTGGGAGCACGTGTTAGTGTTCTGCTGCTCCAACAAAATACATGAAATAATCAGCTAAAGAGGATAGATATAGTTTTGCTCACAGTTTCGCAGGTTCAGGTCCTGGCCAGTTGGCTTCGCAGCTCTGGGACTTGTGATAAAGCAGTACAGTGTGGTGTGAGTGTGTGACAAAGCGAGTTGGTCACCAAACAGCAGCTGGGAAGCAGAGAGATGGGAGGGTGTAGATATAGACAAACCACATTCACCTTCAACGGCAAACTTCCAGTGACCTAAGACCTCCCATCTTGTCCTACTTCTGAAAGTTTCCATCACTTCCAGTAGTGCTAAGCTAAGGAGCAAGCTTTGAATGCATGTACCTGGGGAGGACAT
>NW_004524607.1:1956012-1961486 GCF_000260255.1 Octodon degus
CTCAATAAATATCTCCTACTCTTAAACTCTGTTGCTCCTTAGAATTTGTTCTTTGATTTTGCGGAACAGGAACTCAGCATATTGGACACCTAGAACATTGGGAGTTATGGTACTTCCCTTATATCATTTAAAGTCCTATATTATTCCTATATCATATTTGGATGTCCCAACACTGTGATCTGGAAGTGTCTTTTCATCAGCCAGTAGCATTGTAGCCACTTCCAACTTGATATAAATGAGGCTGAAGTATCTAAGAAGCCAAGAAATTCAGCACCTGTGGAGGAACATTCCAGGTCCAGAACCACATATCCCTGGTCCCACCTCAAGTACAGCTGATCCTGTCATCAAGGTATTTGTTATATGTGTGCAGGATTAGCCTTTCCCACAAGGGTGTTCCAGAATGTCAAAAGGACGTATGTGTGTGGGCTCTTCAGGAGTTCACAGAGGGGACAAATGGTTGTTTTGAGTCTGCTTGTGAATATGTGTTTGCCCATGTGGCAAACATGCGCAGCACACCACCTCATGGTGAAGCTGTGGGGGAGGGGAGGCACAGCTCCCATCCACAGCTAAATGTTAGAAGCTGGCAATATTTATCAAAAGAGCTTGATAATTTTCCAAAGAACTTATTCATTCAAAGTGAATGAGAAGGGGGCCGGGGAGTTAGCTCAGTAGAATAAGTGCTTTCCTGGCAAGTACAAGGGCCTGAGTTCAATCCCCGGTTCCGCAAAAAAAAAAAAAAAAAAAAAAAAAAAAGTGAATGAGAAGGTAGACTAGTCAGGGAACATTAAGAAGGTAGAGATAAATCCAGTTATTGAAAGATTATCATAGTGAAGATAGAAAAGTAACTTACAATGCAAATCAAAAGTCAAAATTTAATCATATAAAAATGAGCTGAGCAATATTACTTAAGAATATTAATGATAATAACTTCTGCAGATAACCCACTACTATTATGGACTGCTGGACTGTGTTGGATTGTTTTGCTGTATTCACACACTTATGGTGTTTAGATGCCAATGGAATACTCGCCTCTGATAGGACTAAAGAAAAAAAGGGGATACAAAGGAAGGACCATTTTGTATCTGTATATATGGAATAGTATAGATATACAACTACTTTCGCTTAATTCAATGAGAAGAAAGTTTTGTACTAATAGTGTTTGGACAGGATATCCTGTCTGCATCTTGTACTACGGATAACCACTAAGAAGATAATAATGTATAAAGTATTAATTATTGACTGTCCTATTAATCAGTTTTGAAACTGTCTCATTGCTATTTGTTTCTCAATAAAATAAAATTTAAAAAGAGATTAGTGATAGAAGTCACAAAAAGATTTTAGACTAGACAAAATAATAAGAACATTTATAAGAACACAATATAATGTGACAATTAAAAAGTCAAAAACTTTTAGAGAATATAACTTTTTGAAGAATATAAAAATGAGCCAAAGTTACCTAAAATTATATTATGTTGCGGTACCAAATATGTACATCAGTACTTTGACATTACTTTTAAAAGGTGTAGACTAATTTTCCTCTATTCAAGAGTGCTTGGCTTAGTGACTGACATTTAGTGAGTGAAATAATGCACAAATAATTGGAAGTGTTTTTCCAAATCACATCTGCAAAGACGTGTAGTCTCCTACTTACCCTCTATTGGGTCACTTGCTTGGGCAGAAGAATCTGCCATACTGTGAGGACACTCAAGGCAAGGGCCACAGCCCTGAGACCAGGCATGGTAGAGAAAGATGCGTGGGGCCAGCTGAGCCTCCAGACACTGCAGTCTTAGTGAACATCCTCTTGCAACTCCCTGAGAGACTGAGTCAGAACCTTCTAGAAGAGCTAGTCTCAGACACCTGACTTCAAGAAACTAGGTGATAAAAGTGAATATTAGTTCTTGAAAGTACTAAGCTTTTGGTCATTTGTGAAGCAGAAATAGAAATTGTTAGAGCTCTTTTTATAAGTAAGCAGGAAAAATGATATAGTTTAGGTATGGAATGACAAGGCCTATGTATGAAAGAATTGGTCTCCAGTTCTGGATCCATTGCGGGGGTTTAGGAGCCTGTAAGAAGTAGGACCTAGGGAAAACCACTCTCTGGGTCTCTTCTGTCTCTCTTAGGCATAAGTTATCTTTCTCTCAATAAATATCTCCTACTCTTAAACTCTGTTGCTCCTTAGAATTTGTTCTTTGATTTTGCGGAACAGGAACTCAGCATATTGGACACCTAGAAGATTGGGAGTTATGGTACTTCCCTTATATCATTTAAAGTCCTATATTATTCCTATATCATATTTGGATGTCCCAGCAAGATAACTGGACAGTGTTAAGAGTTTGTTTTGTTTCATAGATTCTGGATTGTGGCTCAGTTAGGTAATAAAAAGTTGTCATCCTTGTTTGCCAGTTGCTTATGCCTTTACTTTTTATGCCTATCTCTGTCAAATGCTTATGCCTTGAATTTTTGTCAATATTACCTAAATGACTATACTTGCAATTTTATTGGTTGATCATAGTGTTGTCCTGCCTCATAGCCACTTTGTGAGATTACCTGCCTCCCCACTGGATCAACATTACCTAAGTGATTATACTTATAACCATAATGGCTGAACATAGTTTTGTCCCATCTTCTTCTTACTTCACGATTTTATAGGTACCTCACGATTTTATAGGTACCTCATGATTTTCCTCTATAAGCAGAATCCACAGTACCACACTTCTTGGGTCCCCTGCTCTCTCTCTCTTAGCCAGAAACTATCTTTCCCTCAGTAAATATTTCCTACTCTTAAAAAATAAAGAAGTGGGGCCTAGTAGGAAATTTGAAGTCATTGGGCATGTTACCTTGGAGAGGACTGTGAGATATGAGTCTTATTCTCCCTTTGCTTCCTGGACACAAAGAAGTGAGGAACTTTGCTCTACCACACACTACCTGCCATGTGTGCTGCCTCCCACAGGCTCAAAGGCATGGGGCCAAGTGACCCTGGCCCGAAGCTTTGGAAACTCTGAGCCACAATAAACCATCCTGCCTTATGAGCCAATTACGGCAGGTATTTGTTACAATAACTAGAAGCTGACTAACACATAAATCATCAGTAGAAGTTAAGAAAGAGTCAGAGAGGGTGAGTTCCACTGGGGCTTCCATCCCAAAAAGAGGTAATCTCAGAGCATGGAATCCCAAAGGAGCTCTAGATAATTATCTACTCTTGCCTTTGAGCAAGTGAAGCATGGGAAGTAGTCCTTATTCAGGACTTAGCAGGTGAAACAGGCCACTCATGACTGCAGGCACTTCTGAGGACCCATCCTAAGATAGCCCAGCTGCATATTCTGTGTCCATTGGCTGGAGCTACCTCAGACTGGATTGTGAGAAAGGCCTTGAATTTTCAGGAATTGTGAATGTCAGTTGTTAAGTAACACCATGAAATTATTACTATTTATTACCACTAAATTATTACTAATTCAATTATTAAATTGAACAAAATTAAATAATAGTTTAAGAGGGCAAAAAATACTCAAAATACATAATATCCTAATTGTTTTACTACATTATATAATCATCTTTGCTTTTGAGATTACTGTTTATTTACTGAATTTACATGATGGAAACACTACTATTAAATGCAGAAAAACAAGCCAAAGTCACCAATCAACATGGAATTCTTCTGAAACTCCTGGGTACCATGCTGTGTGGGAATCTCCCCTCACCAAGCCACCATTGAGCTGATGCTCCATAGACACCACCGTCTTCCAGTTAATTTCTGATGTCATTCCCCTGAGGTAACATCAGATCCCACAGGATGAGGGCTCGGTACCACAAGCCTGACCCCTTCAGATGCTAGCTGCAAGTAAGTTGTCATTTACACTTTGGATCAACTAGCAATGTATCAGAGTTTCCAACATAGATCTCCTTGGATTAAATTTATTTGTAGAGTGGCTTCCAAAATATAGGGAAATATGTTTTGTCTTTCTGTACAAAAGACATTAGAAAGGATACAATAAACAGCCAGATGGAAGCAACGCATGGGGCGTGGGGATGGCGTCAAGTTTCCATGCTCTCTGGGTGCACCACCCTCCAGCAACTCCGTGTGCTGGAATGTCTAGAATGCTCCAATCCTTCTGGGTTTTCACGGAAACTTCATTAAGCAGGCATACCTGGCTGTATCACTGGCTACTGATAATCAACTTAACCTTCAGCTGCTATCTTTCCAGAGGCTACAGGTGGGCCTGGATGTCTCAGTCCTCTAATGCAGGGGTCTGAAACCCCCAGGCCCACTGGTACTGATGGTGGCCTGCTAGGAACAGGAGCAGGACTACATGACAAGAGCAGAGCAGCAACCAGCGGCAGCCAGGGAAGTTTCACCTGTGTTTACAATCCACGCCCCCATCCCCTACATCATCTGCTGAGCTCCACCCTCTGTCAGGTCAGTGGAGCATGCGATTCTGATAGGAATGCAAACCCTACTGTGAACTCTGCGTGGAAGGATCTAGGATGTGTGCGCTGTGTGCAAATCTAATAGAAGTAAGGTGCATGAAGCTGATGCCCTGAGTGCCTTACTAATAGAAATAAGGCGAACAATGTCATAACAATAATAATAATAAAAATAAAGTACACAAAATACAATATGATATAATTATCTCCAAACCATCCCTCCCTCCTATCCAAGGAAAAAATTATCCTCCACTGGTCCCTGGTGTCTGAAAGTTTGGGATCAGTACACGAACACTCTTTCTAGTGACCAGTCCTTATCCTGAAGCCCTCCAAGGGGTCCAATCAGCCTCCAGCCACCCAGTTAGCACACTCATGGCACTCTGTGAGGAAACCCCTGGAAGACCAAACACATTTCAAGACACTTCACCTCGTCACACTCTGCTGGTGCACATCTCTCCCCAACTCTGCAGTCCAGTGAAAGAAACTGAAAGCCTGGCCTCAGCAATGGTAGTGGTACTTGCACCACAAGGACTGGCCGAGGCTACAAACCAGCTTTTGTATTACTGTCTTTTCAAAATTGTGTGGTCTTAAAATAGTGATGGAGAGAATGTGGACAGCTCAGATTAAGTTTAAATGCGTCATTCTTGTACTTGGTACATTGTGAAAAGCACGAATTATTTAGGAAATATTTTCCATTATGCAAACATTTTTACCCAAGCCACAAAAGGTGGTACTTGTGGCCTTTGGGAGGCTGAGACAGAAGGATCACAATTTCAAGACCAATCTGGGCAACTTAGCAAGATTTTGTCCTAAAAACTAAAGAAAGGCCTACACTCTAGCTCAGTGTGGTGCTGTAGGTTCAATTGCCAGGACCACAAAACCCGAAGAAACAAGAATTGTGATTAGTTCCACATGGCTGTTCACATCACAGCAGATGAGTAAAATTTTAACATACATCTTCATGTTTTTCTTATTAATTAAAATGAGCAAAAGTATGAAGCAATGTTCAATCTGAGTGATGTTCACTAGGCAGTTGCAAACCATGAGCTGAT
>NW_004524607.1:1962471-1976339 GCF_000260255.1 Octodon degus
TCCTCCTCCTCCTTTTTCTTCTTTTTCTCCCTCTTTTCCTCTCTCCCTTCCTCCTGTCCATTACTCCATGAACAGCTCTGTTCCACCATGCCCCCTGTCATTTATAACCAAAGTGGCAAGGTTAAGTGCAAATAGCAGGTGGGCACCTGCACAAAAGACAACACTCTGTGCTCTGCCGCCTGCTTCCATGCACCCACACTCGCAGGACAGTACTCAGGTGGTGCTTGGTAAATATTAGGCAAAGACCTACAGTTAAATAAAGGTACAGTGAGCACTGCCATGTTCCCTAATGGCTGGGTACAGCTGGAGAGGGCTTTGGGCATGCTCTGTGCCCCACTGCACATTGGGTAAGGTGTTTTGGGAAGGCATGTAGGTTGGGAAAGGCCACGCGGCCTTTTATATAATGTCTGTAGCTTTGGTGACATTTAAATCACTGAAAATAACAAAGAGTCTAGTTAGTGTAAGGGGGCCTGGATGATCAAATACTTAAAACCCTCAGGTTCTTTGTATAGCTGCCAGTCACAAGAGGGGTGCGAATTCAAGGAGTCCTGTCCCAAAGGGGGTCACCTGAGGAATTATGCGTGGCCTGCAGGCTCAAGCACAGTCACATAACCTGTAGATTCTGCTGCAGTCCTTAGCCTCTGTCCTGTGGGACATTGCAAGGAGCATCTTATAATAAAAGTTAATGTTAACAACTCTGGAGGTCTGGATGGGAGGGTAAAGAAAGCCAGTGGTGCAATGGGGGACATTTCCACCCCTCGGGGCCCCAGGAGGGGTAGGAGCTGAGGTTACTAGTAATGTCCAGCTGTGTTACCCGCTGTGCACAAGGGCGAGGAGGCGAAAGTACCCATTTAACACCCCTCGTCAATGGAATCTCTACCCACTTTACCTATGAAAGGTAATTGCTAACATATTTCAGAGTTGATTCACATGATGTCAAGTAAGACTCGGTCAATCTCTGGATCAGGAACCCTTGGTTAGGTTCTTTTACACTTCTTCAGGTCTGAGGTCTAATTTCTCTCAGGCAGAGCTTAAGGTAGACTTTCTCTATGCTGAACACCTTCCCTGGGACTAAGGAATTGAATCATTGAGTTTCCCAGCGGGACTCAAATTTGTGATCCTCCAGCCTTAGGCTCCCTGAGTGCTGATAGTACAACTATGCCCTGCCACACCTGCCTTGCTGCAGCGTTTAATACAAACAGTGTACAATACAGATACATTATGAACACACTTGTTTTTGTTTTAAATAGAAGTATGATTTTTGCATTTCAACAATGTGATCTCTCAACAAAAGAAAAAAATAAAAGACAGAGCCCTACATAACTCCAAGTGACCACTAGTCTCCTTGCAATGTGTGAGCATACCCACAGTCAGGGCCCAGGTTCCCACCAACTGTAAAGGCCTTCAGTTTCAATGCCACACCTCCCCAGCTCTTCAATGCAAGGCCCTCCTGTTGGGGTGCAGTGTGAGTCATGCGAAGGCATGGACAGCACTTGCAGCTCTGACTCGAGAGCCAGGCCATCTGTCGCTGTGTGCCCTGCCTCTGCAAGGTTCACCTCAGCCTCAGCTTGGATGCTGCCCCAGTTACATGGCGCCCTTCACGCGGGAGCTGGGCACAGCTGTCAGCCGCTCTCCCCAGCAGCCTACGATGGCTGCTCTCATTTATCATTTCCTGGGGAACACAAGGATCTGCCTTTTCTGAGTGTCAACAACTTTGATGGCTCCTCACCACATGGGAAAAAAATAGATGATTCATTCTGGAGAATTTTTTTTTCTTGGTGATTCCTGTGAAGGGTTTGGCACTTCCAAGAAAGTGGATGATATTCTCTAAGGTCCCCCTGCTTCCCAATGTTATTTTCAGGGTTTCATAAATTTGAATCAGATATCATCCTTCATAAAAAGACATTTTCTGGAAGAATTCTGAAAAATATTACTTCTAAAATTGAGTGTTTTTATTTGTTTGTTTTGTGATAGAACTTAGGGCTTTTATACCAAGCTACCCTCCCAGATCTTTGCTTTCTTTACTCTCCAGAAAGCTTCTTTTAGTCAGTTTGGGCTTGAACTTGTGATCTTCCTGCCTCAGCCTCCCACAGTGCTGGGATACAGGCTTGTGCCATCCCACCTGGCTTGCAATGGAGCTTTCTATTTCACCCTCATTTAAGAGAGGGCAGCAAGAGGGTCCTTGTAAGACTGCAAAGTCACAAGGGGCCAGGAAGGAACACCCAGTATGATGGCTGAAAACATAAATTCCCCTCAGCTGTGGACAGCTGCACCACCACGGAAGCACTTCTTCTGTTTTCTCATCTTAAAATGGGGACCGGGGAACCCACAGCCATGGGTCAGGGTGGAGACTGTGTGAGACAGAGCTGCCTAGCAACAGGGGCATAATGAACATCACCTAGCTAAAGATAGGTGAGCTGCCCAGGCAGAAAGCTGAGCAGAGGCCTGCAACCCATCCCACAGGCCCTCGCCTAACGCAGTGAATTCCTGAGCATCTAGCATCCTGGGAAATAGCTCACTGAAATCCTCTATCACGAACAGCATGAGAGCCAGGTTCCACCCCAGCACAGTTCTGTGCAAGAGAGCTTCAGGCTTTGCAGCTGGGGTGGGTGTGGGTGGGGAGGATGTGATCATAGGATCAGATATGTCCTCACCCCAGGAGCCAGAAGCTTGGGCTAAGGCTGGGCTCTAAAAGCTTTGCGAAGTAGGGCGTGGTTAGTGCTAAAGAAGGTTAAGAGTAGAACGCACCACAGTGCAGATGAGCTACCTCTGCCCAGAAGCAGCGGGAGGGCCCAGGAAGGCAGCTGGGAGCAGAAGGGTAGGTTAGGGGCAAGGGAGTGGGCCGGTGTGTTTGGGGGGGGGTGTCACTGGCACTGTCTGCCAGGCACTGTGATAGCCCCCAGAACAGAGGGACTGGAGAGAGAAGCACTGGGCCTTGGGCCTAGAAGATTCTACAAGCAATTAAATATCTCCCAATGCCACTTTACCTAGAAGCTGAGCCCCTCAGCTCAAGAATGGTGAGAGAAGTGTAGAGCTCTTCAAGGCCCAAGGCTTCTAACTGTAGGAAAATAATTCCAAATATCAGGACCTCCACAAGAAAAGTTGTTCGTGTGTGAAGCGTAAAAATGTTTTTCCACGGTTTTAGAAAGTTCCTAACCCCGAAACTCTAGGGAAGCAATTCCAACATTTTAAGGCACATAAAAGAATCATAAGTGTTGTGTGCATGTCTGTAATCTCAGTACTCTGAGGGGCTGAGGAAGGAGGATCTAAGTTTTTTTTTTTTTGCGGTATAGCAGTATAAGGGATTGAACTCAGGACCCTGCACTTGCCAGGCAGGCGCTTGTTCTACTGAGCTATCTCCCCAGCCCAGGATCACAAATTCTAACCCAGCTCAGTCACATTAGTAACCTAGGGAGACCTCATCTTTAAAAATAAAGTAAAAAGGGGGCTGGAGATATAGCTCAATACAAGGGTCCTGGGTTCAATCTGTAATGAAGGGAAGAGAAGTCATAGAGGTAGAGAAAGGATAGGAAGAGGTTGAGGAGAAGCCAGAGAGTATATTAAACTGCAGATTATCAAATGCCACTTCCGAAATCATAATCCAGGAGTTCAGATGGGTCCAGGAATCCGAATGTGATTGGGGACTGCCCAGTGGTTTTAATGTAACTGGTCTCTCGAGGATATCTAGAAACAAAGCCCCAGGGGAGTCTTATCTCTAGAAGAAGTACTCTCACTCTAGAGCATCCCAGCTACACATGAAAACAAGAATTCAGAATGCAGAATTAGCCACCCTTCAAGGCCTTCACAATCAATGCATGCATAACTCTTCTGGCTGGGTCGCCTTATCTCTTTCTGCTTCCGGAAAAAGTACAACAGAGCAAAAGGTGGCTGTGGGTCAGAGCTCCTGTTCCGGGCACTTCAAGGTCCTCTTTGCACTGCAATGGATGCGTCATCTAAAAGCGTACTCAGATTTGAGCTGGCTAACACTAAACAGAAATGTGCTTCTGTGGGCAAGGGGAAAGCAAAACTTGAGGCACAATTAGATGTTGGAAAAGCAGCAGAACAGAGAGAGTGTTAATATAAGGTGTGCTTGCAAGAAGAAGAAATGTGTAGCATAGCAAAAGCCAGGGATGGCCTCAGGAAGGGTCAGTGGGGAGGAAGACAGAAAAGGCCCCTGCGACTTCTTGTGGCCTAAGGCTTCTTTGTGCCCTTCCCAACACTTCATCTTAGGTTGCCAGATAAGGTCTAACAGAAATTAAACTTGCTTTCTACTGGCCTTGGAATCAATTGAATTTTTTATTTTGGACAATTTCTAAAAGGCATTTCTTCTGCAAACTCACAACCTACAGAGTAAAAGAATCTCATAACTTCTCATTTAAATAAGAATCAACCAGCTTTAGTGTTACTTAAAACTCAGTCTTCCCTAGTTTTGAAAGGCATTTTTTTGCTTTTAAAATAGCGGCAATGTTCAGGATAAAAATGCATTGAACCTTCCAGTATGTTCAACAATTTTCGTAAGAAAGGACTCTGGGAGAGGTTGGTCACAGGATACATAATGTCAGTATGAGGAATGAATTCAGGTGATCTGTTGCACAGAATGAAAAATACAGCAAAAAACTATTCATCAGGTACTTGGATATGGTCAGCAGTAGTTTCTGTTCTTCTTGTTTTTTAAATGATGGTACTGGGAGTTGAACCAAGCACCTTCTCACTGGGCTACATCCTCAGTCCGTTCTACTTTTCCACTTATGTGTTTTAAGACAGGATCTGGCAGAGTGGCTAAGCTGGGTTGGAGCTTGAGATCCTTCCACCTCAGCTTCCTAGAACATCTGGGACTACAGGCGTGCACACTATGCTCGGCTGACAGCAGATTTTGAAAGTGCTAATAACCTAAAGATGATATATTTGTGAGGAAATGGGTATATAGTCTTACGAGCTCAGATTAGCCATTCCACAATGTATTCATGCATAAAACATCTCAGAAAACCAAAAAACTTAGACCTTAACTAGAAAGAAAGAAAATTGAACAAAAAAATATTTGGGGGGGGGGGGAAACGGCCCGATAGCTTTGCAGGCTAAAGTGCCTGCTTAGGCAAAGTGCAGTGGCTAGGGTTCAATCCCTGGCCAACTGTGCTGGCCCCACCCACGGGGCATGCTGAGATGGTGATTGAGCCTGGGCGTGGTGACATGTGCCTGAAATCCCAGCAATTGGAAGGATTTTTTTTTTCTTGCTGTCTCAGGATGCTTCAAGGGCAAGTCTGGAAAAGCATGGGGATCTGGGGATCGAACCACAGTATCGAGCCTGACTGCTTTGTGTAAGCAGGCACTTAAATAGCTGAGCTAATGGGCAGGCCCCCAAAGGATTTTTTTTTTTTTTTTGGTGGCTCAGGCTGCCTGAATGGCAGGGATAACTGGGGATCGAACTGCAGTATCCTGCTCCTGCCTGCCTTTGCACAAGCAAGAGCTTAAACAACTGAGCTAAGGGTAGGCCCCAATCCCAGCACTTGGGAGGCTGAAAACAGGAGAATCACTATGAATCTGATCTATGTAGTGAGACCCTGTAGGCCCTGCCTTAAATACAGAAAAAAAAATTGGAAAAAGTCATAATCCAAAACCAGAATGATGGAACTGGGGACCCTATAGGTCACTTTATCTGTTCTAATTCTTGAGTTGGGAGATGGGTTTTGGGGTCATTCATTCATTCATTCATTCATTCATTCATTCATTCATTCAGTTAGCTATTTGGCAGTGAAAACCAAATAACCCAGGGCCACACGCATGCCAAGCATGTGTTCTACCACTGCGCTATACCCAACACCACCAGGTTTGTTTCACCATTAGTCTCACCACTTACATATACCTTTGTTATCTATTCTTTTCAATCAAATATTATATATAACAGTGCAAAAACCCTGGGCTCTTCCCGCTGTACCATATGCATAAAGGAATTAAATAGAACAAAAATGAAGTAATCAAGAGTGAATGAATGAAGTAAATCACATCTGAGTGACTTTTAGGGGCATGGCTAAGTGTCAGCTATTCTGAACTGTTTTTCGTTTTGATTTTTGCTTATTATCCAGGGACAGAAAAAGAAGAAACATGGTGATAAGGTCCCCAAAGGGCTAATAAGTTGGCTGAAATAAAAACTGTGTGAATCTTGCAAAAAGAAAGATTCCCAAGAGGGCTTATGTTATTGTGAGCAGACAGCTTTTCTGTACCAGCAAAATGCTAAAAGCATTCAAGATTCACTGCCAAGGAGATATGTGGTGACCAGGGCAGGGGGCAGGGATGGGACAGGTATTCTCTGAGCTCATTCTAGCTCTGGAGAAGCCAAGACCTTGGTCAGAGGCAGGCTGAAGGGTTATTTCTTGGTCTCTCTAACAATGGGAGAAAACCAAGGAAGCAGAAAAGAACTAGGATTATCTTGAAGTTACATCATTAGGCAGCAGAACAAAGAAACAAAGAAACTTTGCATCAAAAAGATAAATGGTAGCAGAGAAACTAAGGGAGAAATGATGGATGGAAAACTGGACAGGCAAAGGGATGGTTCTGGGTGGGACATCCTGTGTCCTGCATGTGACCCAGGGCACCAGGGTGTGGCCCAGCTTCCTGCATGGGGGACCTCTGGGAGTCTCAAGTGCAAGGATGATGGTTCAGAAATCCAGACTTTGTCAGGCAGTGGGGGCAAATCTTCACCTCACATAGAAGAATTTTATGACACTGTCTCAATCCTACTTGCCACGATTCATTCACAAGTATCTTGTTGATAGTCTTGGGAGTCATGGGTTCCCGTAGACAACTGTATATAACTAGATCACTTCCTAACTCATAATTAGAAATGCACATTCAAAAAAAAAAAAAAAAGAAGAAAGAAACACAATTCAACAGGTAACATATAATCACAGGGTGCCCAGGAGAAGCAACCAGGGCCCCTATCATTGAGCTATATCCTGGATCCCCTAAAACTACTTTAAAACCTTCCGTTTGATTGACTCTAAGTAAACCAATCCTTTCTTTCCAGAAACAAGATAGCAAAGCCATTAGACCCAGCCCAGCCATGCAAAATGGCCCTTTAATTTCCCTCTGCTTCATTTAGTCTTTCTTTCATGCAGGAATAAGAGGAGCCTGGATTTCTGGAATCCTAGAACCCTATCTTTTCTGCCCACTCCACTAATCCCCTGGAAATGTTTCCTGGGACTTCTCCCTGAGTCCTAAGATTTACAGCCTCTCCTTTGCTGGAAAAGGAGTCTCCCTTGCCAACCCACGAGGCCCATGCTCAGGTGGCCCAGGAGAGACTAGGATGTCCTCGGGCTGGTTACTGGGGTCTGCAGTGTTTATTTCTGGACTCAGACTAAATTTTGCATAGAATCTGAATAGATACAGTAGAGGAGCAAGTGGCTGGGCTAGGCAAGGAGGGAGGTCTGAGCTCTGAGGCTTTCAGACAGAAGTGTGAAATCACTGCTTCAGAGTCTTGGGCTTGGGAAGACTTGGGTCAGGTGGCGCTTATGGACACAGTCAAGGACATGACAAGGGCAAACTCTGCCACCCGGTAGAGGTGAAAAGGGCTATTTGTTTGTGCCCATCTAGCTATTTGTTTGTTCATCCTCAGTGAGAAAACATCCCTTTCCCTAAGCACAGGATCCTGCTTACGCTCCATGAGAGAACTGCTTACAATGCGATACAGATAATAAGAGTATTTCCCGGCACCAGGTATTCCCGGGAGCCTCTTATAATTAGGGCAGACTTCTAATTGTCACATCTGTTCCCTAAAGGGATCTGTGCCAATTAAGAAGACTGAATTCTGGGGAAGGGAGATAGGGCAGAAAGGGCTGAACCCTGATCACCTCCTGTCTCTTTTGATTGTTTACTTCCCTGAAACTGAACTTTGAGGTATGAAAGTGGCGTTCTAAATCACAAGATTCTGGGTGAATGTAATAACTTAATATTACGTTAAGCTACCACACAGTAGTAGCTTAATTAGAAAATGTAAGTGTAATACAATTGTCTGTCTGTATGTATGTGTTGGGAAAACAAACAGAAGCATAAGTGAAAGAATGTATGAGAAAAGAATTGGAAGCTTTTAAAACCTAATAGTGAAATATAAAGAGCTGCACCTTTTAGTTTAGTGGTTTTTTTAAACCTATAATGGACATAAATAACACTCAGCAACTGGAAAAACCTTGCATCCACTTAAGATTCAGCTCATCAGAACCTAAGCTCACAGTACACAACGAACATTAAACTAATCTCAAAAGCTGTCATATAAGCCATACCCAAAGCATTTTACAGTTATTATCTACAAGAGCCATCTCACTGGAAAAATGACACAATGCAGCTGACAACAGGATGAAGGAATGAGAATGAGAATGCCTAGCCCTTCGAAGAAGATTCTATATTAAATACTTCCAAGCCTGATCAGTCATGGGCAATTCTTCAGAATTTCAGACTTCAGAATTTTCTAGAATATGAGCTAAAAACCCTTTCTTTTTCTTTCCATTGTACTCCACACATTCTGTTATAGTTCCATTTTAAAGGAATAGTTATTATTGTTATAAAGAGAATAACTATCATTATTGTGTAATTGTCCTAAAAGTAATAAGTATTCTCCTAATAACAACAATTATAACAACAAATAAGAATAATAATGATAATTCATATAACAATTACTATGGTAGTGCTGGGCATTGAACTCAGGGCCTCATCCATGCTAGGCATGAATTCTGCCACTGAGCTACATCCCCAGTCTCAAATGATGTACTTTTAGGAAACTGTCTTTCCCAGTAGATTCTTCACAAGAAGCTCATAAACACCCTAATAAGCATGGGGCATGGCCGGCACACAGTAGGCTTACCGGAAATGGGATGCTCACCCTTTTAAATGTCCTTTTAAAACTTTGAGCAAGATGTAGAGAATACCAGGGCTGCAGAGATGGCACAGAGGACTAAAGCGCCTGCTTAGACAAGCTTAGGCAAGCACAGGGACTGGAGTCCGACTCCGTGCACCACAGGCTGCTCAGGCCTGGCCCTCAGGGTGGGCTGAGCTGGCCACAGAATCTGGGTTTGGTGATTTATCCTTGTAATCTCAGCGCTGGGAGGCTGAAAACAGGAGACTCACTATGAGTCCGAGCTGAGCAGTGAGACCCTGTAACAACCAAATACATTAAAAAAAAAAAAAAAAGAATATCAGACTCACAGGATGGGAAATGCAGCTGGGAAAGAAGTAGGAATTTATAAAAACAAAGAACTAGAACTTAAGTATCAAAGCACATGTCTGTTTGATTCTTGAGTTTGAGCACCCTGATATTTAGTCCAGCCACGTTCCCCAATAGTTTGGAACTCCTCAGTCATACAGTTGCAATCTTCACGCCGTTCAACAGAGACCGGCACTTGTATGAACTCATACTTGCTTTTGTTTTAATTTTAGAATTACGATTTCAGGAAAGGACACGCTAGTGCCCGAATCTGTGGGCTTCTGCACTCTCTTCCAGCCAAGCACACTGTGCCCTGCTGCTGGTTGAGGAGCTGAGAATGTCACCTGGCCACCATGGCACCACTTTCTTAAGTCAAGGTGTTGGTTTCCCTCTTCCCCTGCCTCTTGCATGTATTTCTGTTCCTTGCTGGTACAAAAACACATCAGCATGTTGTGTGTACAGCTCTGTCCTTGTTTCCGTTGGCCCAGAACACAGGTTTTCCTGCGTGTCTGTGGACCTGCTCTGTCACACGAGCAGCAGAGCGACCTTCACCTGTGGTCAGCTGCTGGCAGGCACTTAGCTGGACCTCCCTGAGGCTATTCTTCTGCCCCAGCTCATCCTCCAGCCCAGTGATCAATGGCTCTGACACCCTTAGTCCATTCCCAACACCATGCAAGGCCCTATAAAGGCAGCCTGGCTCTCCAGGGACCCTCACTCTCCCAGCTGCCAGGCAGGACACATTCACAGAACTTATCTTTTAGCAGTGCAAAGCCACTCGGGCTAATCCTTCAATTTGCTGCCCTCTCATATATATCTGAATGGAGCAGCTGTATAATTTTCATTTTTTCCCCCTCTCATCACTGAATGGAGTTGGTTGAATTGGGATGCTTAAGTTGTTTTTTCTGGGCTTTCTTTAGGCCATGGGTTCTCCAAGGAGGACCTTATGTCTGAGGTGTGACTGAAATCAGTGAACATTTAAATTCTTTTTTAAAATATGTATTACAGTAAAAGACACATTGGCATTCTGAGTACCTCCTCAGAATCCTCCCCTTGCTGCAAACACACTCATCCTGTCATACTTGTTACTTTCTGACAATTATAGAAGTATTCTTTCCTGAGAGTCTTTAGCTCCACTGTCCTGGCTACCTCAATGTCCTGAATCAATTAAAAATGTTTACTTGTCACAGTCATTTTGACTTTGGGAAAGAGCCAAAGGTCTCATGGTGCCAGATCCAAAAAGCCAATGAAGACACATCATCATGTTTTTACAAGCCTGTTTTTCCACTGAGTGGCACTGGGTAGCAATTTCACCCTATTTTGTTTTATCACATGTCACAAAGACACTCTGGAAAGAAGACCTCCAGAACTGCTTTAGAAAGTGGCAAGAATGACTGGACAAGCTCTAAGCCAGGGGGAGTTTCTTGAAGGCAGTCCATGCAAATGTGTCTTTTTCTATTCCATCACCATGTATTCTGAGCACATCTCATATCTTCTTGGGGAATCTGGCAAGCCCTGGGGACCCAGTGGTCGCTGCAGTCTGGGATGGGCTGCTGGTGGTGTCCAGGGGCACCCTTCCCAGCAAGGGGAAGTCTGGCCCTGCCCATGCCGTCTCTGAGAAATGCTGCACTGGCTCCATATTTTACTTCCAAATTGGTATTACCTTCACTTCCACATCCCATCTCACCAATCATCAAAAAGTGGTAGAGAGATGACAGAATTGGTAATTGAATTCCTTTCTCAGCTATGTGCAGCATGGGACTCCTGGTAATTATCCAATAATGTAAAATATGGAGAGCATAGGATCCCTTTCTGTATTAATATTAAAGACAAGTAATACTCATTTACACCCAAGCAATGCATGAGCACATTCTCCTGGTAAAACAATTTAACATTACAGATAAAAATAAATACATAAAGTCCTCCCAGCAACCTCCCCCTTCCTTCTGTTCTCACGAGTAATCATGCTGGCGAATTGTCAGTTTCATGTGTATCTTTCTGGAACCAACAAAGATGAATTCCCTGCCCTCCTTAAAGGGTTTATTTCATCAGTTCAGTGGGAATAGATTCCTAGTTTGTCATTTTAACTGGCATATTGCTAATTGTAGGTGAAATCGAGCCTCCTCCTGTGTACATATTGACTATTTTATTACCTCCCTGAATTGCCTGTTCGCTACCTTCTCATTTGAGTCTCTATTCAGATGTGTCCCTTGTCCCCATTCCTGAGTGCATAAGCACTTTGACAAGTCCATGCCTCATGTAGAGTTATTCCAGGCTTCTCTTCCTCACTTATATTTCATTTATACACTGTCTCCTTTCCTACAGAAGTGTTCAAGATTGATGAAGTCAAATTTGCCCAGTGCTCCCCTTAAAGATATTGAATGAAAGGTACTGAATTTGTTGATTTAAATATTCCTAACTGGTTGTTTCTTCTGGGTAAGGGTTAGTATTTCAGAATATCACAGGTTTGATCCCTGGGTCTGCTGTTCTTGTCCCGCCCCTGGGACACGCTGAGACAGCAATTGAGACTGCACGTGGTGGTGCGCACCTGTAATCCCAGCTCTCAGGAGTCTGTAAACAGGTGGATCACTATGAGTCCGACCTAGTAGTGAGACCCTGAATACACTGTAGACCCTTCCCTGAAATAAAAAAAAAATCACAAAAGGTCTTGATGGCTTTCCTGCTCCCCAAGTCTTCTCTGGCATCTGCCTCCTTTCCAGACTCATGGGTCCAATTCTGGGGCCCAGACAGAAGCTACTCTCTCTGTCTGACCCTCAACCTGGCCATATCTGCCAGCTGTTATGACTTAGTGAGTTGGAGCCTGGTGTTTTCTGGTCCTCTCTCCACCCCAGCCCCAGCCTGAGCTGGGTGCATCTCAAGGTTCCTGTGTACTCACCAAGGCATCACTGTCAAACACAGTGAGTATTTTAATTTTTTTAAAAAATTACAGTAAAAGACATGATGCTATTAATTCCCACCAAAATACTCCACACTCTTCAAGCGCATTTATCCTACCACACTTGTCACCTTCTGAAGCAGTTCTGGAAGTCTTCTTTCATGAGTGTTTTTAGTTGTGCTATTGCGGCTGATTCATTGTCCTGAACTGATTCAAAGTGTGGGTTTTTCTCAGTGAGTCATTTTGACTTTGAAGAAGAGGCAGAAGTTGCACTGTGACAGACTGAGTGAATAGCGGATGAAGACACAGGCCAACAAAGGCAGCGACATTCACCATATTTTTGATCACAGATTGTCTTTATATTCAGGAAAAAAGATGTTCAGAACTGCTTCAGAAAGTATCATGAGCAGAGCAGTAAGTGTGTTCAAAGCAAAGGGGTTCAGAGGGATTTGTGGCAATGTATTTTTACTGTAATAATTTTTTAAATGTAAACACACATTGCATTTGTTGGTCAGCCCTTGTATCCCTGCACTCCACACGCAGCATGATAACCATGTTTCCTGGCCTGGCTCCTGCACAGACTGGCTCAACACAAGGACATCCTCCCTTCAGTCAAAGAGCACTTAAACACATGATCTTTGTGCACTGCCGGTGCATAAGACTGGGGTTGCCATACAGAAGTGAAACAGGTTCAGACCCTCTGTTCAAGACAGAGATGCTAATCTAGCCACAAAATAAGCTGTTAGAAACTGACAAAGGCCTCAAAAGAAGCATTGATCACGTGCTATGGAAGCTCAAGGAACGGAGCTGTGACCTTACTGGTCGAGTGGCACCAGGGGATGTGGTATATGTATGAGTGGTCCCGAGTGCTGGCTCGGTGTGGTTGTCTGGCTCCAATCCGACTCCAGCACATATCTCCTAGCAAGTCTCCTGACCTATCCTAGCCACAGGGTTTCATCATTAAAATGGGAGCCGAAGATCAAAAATAATATCTACTTCTGAAAATGCTGTAAGAATTAAATGAGGTAATTCTAAAACACCTCTGCTAGCCATTACAAGACAGAATGGCATTTGAACTGGATCTCATACACCAGATACACAAAACAAGAAAGTCATGAAGGCTCTGTTTTTATTCCACAATCTCTCATCCTTCTTTTTCACATTTTCTTCTCTTCTCCCCAAATACTCATTTTCAGGAGCCTGCCCCATCTACCCCATGTGCTCATTCTCTATCCTTCTAGGTTCCTCTGTGATGTTCCCCTAGCTCATTCTAGAGCTCATCTTCTCATCTTCCAATCTCTCCCCATCTGCAGGGCACTGAATAGGTACCCCTAAAATTCACATCCATCTGGCCACGTAGAATATGAACTTCTTTGGAAATAGAGTCTTTGCAGATGCTGACTGATTAAAGCTCTCACGATGAACTCACCCTAGATTTCCAGTGGACTCTGCATCAAATGACTGTTGTTGTCATAGAAAAGGACACAGTCCTGAGGAGAAAGTCCTGAGAAGATGGGAGAAGAAAGTGGAGTTGTGCTGCCTCAGACCAAGAAATGCCAAGAGGCAGTAGGATCGGAAAGGTTATGAAAAGGAAAGAGTCTCCCCTGGAGGTTTTGGAGGAAGCAAGACCCTGTCCACACCTTGACAGGAAACTCCTGGCCTCCAGAATTGTGCAAGAATAGACTCCAATTGTTCAGCACGTAGAAGTTTGAGGCAATGTTTTTTTTTAAATTTTATTTATTTCTGTGTGTGTGTGTGTGTGTGTGTGTGTGTGTGTGTGTGTGT
>NW_004524607.1:1976439-1989146 GCF_000260255.1 Octodon degus
TGTGTGTCCAGCTCAGCCCACCAGGGGGCGGGGCTGGCTGGCATGTGGTGCTGGGGGATTGAACCGCGGTCCCTGTGCTTAGCTAAGCTTGTTCTAAGTAGGTGCTTTAGACCACTGAGCCATCTCACCAGCCCCTTAGGCAATGTTTTATAGCAGCTCAGAGCTACGGTTCCTCCATGTCGTCAGAAAACAATACCCCTGGATCTTCTCAGACACCTCACTGTGATCCTACCACTTGTCTGTCTTGCATCTTTCAGAAGCTGCACGACCTCTGGAATGAAGGGGAAAACCCCAAGACCTGGTTCTGAGTTTCCAGGGGCCACTCGCTGTCACCTCGGCTGGGTGGTGCCTCAGGTTTGTGTGCCTTTCCCCAATGCAGGCGTTCATGGCTCACTTCATCTTTCAAACAAATAAGTCTAAGGAGCCCTGCCTGTCTGATGAACAGAACTGAAGCAGCCATTCATCTTAATTCTTTATTGTTCTTTAATGGGCAAATATTTCTGTAAAGCTTTCTCTTGAGCAACAAATCATCTCTAATAATCTATAAAATGCAATCTGAAGTGTAATGGAGAATAAATAAAACACTTTTGGTGAAAGGTTATATATCTATTATTGTAAAGAATAACCTGAGGCTAAGTACTTTATGAAGAAAGGAGATTTTTGGATATTAATAATTTAAAGTTTATTTTTTCTCCATTTAAAAATGAATGCAAAGGAATGGCAAATAAAAACACTCTGACTAACTGAAAGACTAGAGAAGAAAAACATTTTCTATTTTTCCTGTTCTTTTTTTTTTCGTTTGTTTGTTTCTGATCTTCTTCATTTTTCCCCTTTTGTTTTTATGAGCATATGTTTACAACACGTAATTAACACGTTTGTTGTGGGGAATTGGTACGTGCGCATTCCTGACCCCTGCCGCTCCCTCATTTCCCCATTTAGCTCACTGCACTGGCTTGGCTGTGGTAAGAACATCATGGTGGACTGTGCTGCGGTCACAGTGTGTACAAAAGAGCCATCAGGGAAGCCAGTGGGATGCAGAGAGGGGCTGGCCTTGCTCCTTCGTAACAACCTTGGCCCGGAACTAACAGGGTCCCAGGAGAGCTGCCTCAGTTTCTCTGAGGTCCAGGCCTCACACGAGCTGGCCATTGTGCACCAGGCCCACCCTCTCTGCACTGCTGCATGGGAGATCGGTTTTCCAACCTCTGGAAGACACACATGAGGCCACATCCAAGCCACAGCCGGAAGTTTTGGTTGGCAAGGTGACTAATGTTCATCATGTGTAAAAATATCTATGGTAAGAGAACTGGCTCAGGATCAGCTTTCCCTCTCCCATCTCCACCCTGCAGCAAGGTTGGGTGCTTGCTCTAGATACAAGGAACCACTATATCTTGAGGAGACTTCTAGCTTACTATTTGCCACATAAGTCACCTTGTTCCTTGTCATCTCCTTCACCATGTCCCATTCATCCTTGTGACTCAGCCGTGCTAACTTTTTTGAACCATTAGACACTGATTAAATAACTGAACAAGTGAGTGGATGAATAAGAAAGGAGTAAGAAGGAAAGTCCTTTAAGAATCTGGTTTAGAACCCAAATCTCGACACATGCCAATGGCCCAAAACATGGTTTCTGTATCTCTGGCATGACTGACGGACACAAGGAACAGCGGGGAAGTTGTTTCTGCTGGGGACATAGTCTCTCAATGTGATTAGCCTGAATTTAAACTTTGCCATGTGTTTTCATAACTATTCATGTGCTCAATCAGAAGAAAAACCATTATCAAAAAAGTGAAAAGATTGAAGTGGGTTTAGAACACCTGTGTATAGAGAAAAACCTCAAATAAATGAAAATACTAAATAGGATAATTGTGGCATTTTTAAATGCACAAAGAATGAAGATAAAATCCACCTCATATTCTCAAAATAAATTAAAATTCATAGAATAAGCATCCTACACCTTGAGGATACTTTATTCAGTCATTACTAATAATCTTTGGTGATATTAGGACATGTTTTAATTACACCCAGACCCTCTAAAGTTCATTTTCCCTTCATTGTTACCTAATTTTCTAATCTATGTGTTTCATGCATAGTGTGCTAAAATTAGAAATGTCACATTTGTGGCTACTAATGCATTTTAGAGATGCCCACCTGTGGACACACAAGACTTTGTAAGCAAAGGTGGGGGACAAAAAAGAAATTTACACATACAACGAATATCATTTAATCACACCTTTGAAATGCAAGCCAGTGGGAAACTACAATACTTTTTATGTTCATTATTTCCTTGTTTTCATTATTTTGGGGGTGGGACACTCTCACCTTTAAAACCAAGCTTCAACCCAGAATAACTTCCGGTGTTTCTCCCAAGTGCAGACTCTGGAGCAAGTGGGCAGTTACCAGTAAAGACGAGGCTTTATTCCTAGCAGAAGAGAGGTGACACCACCTTCTGCTTCCAACCATGCCCCCCAGGGACCCTGACAGAGCAGGGCCAACACCCTGAGTCACACCCCATCTGCATGTGTGCCAGGCTGGCATCATCTTTAACTCTGGAGGAGGAGTCTGTGCTCAAGCCAGCTCCCAGCACTCTGACTACACACCTGCCGTGGTCCGTGGGCTAGGCCAGAGATATTGGTCCCCGATAAGGGATGAGTCAGGTGCAAGGCCACCCTTGCAGGATACCTGCAAGAGCCAGGGCACACAGTGCAGGTGCACAGGGTGGGCACCAGGCAACCCAGACTACGCTCAACCTCAGCCAGAGGCTACTACACTCTTCTGATTCCAGCCTCTTGGCATCTCGCCCAAGGCTCCCATTGGCCCCCTCAGCTCCATTTGAACAGAACTGAAACATGCATCAGTGCTTGAAAATATACTCTAAGGTTTTATTGTTCATTGCTTTCTATTAGATGGTTTAATTTTTAAGTACTTATGAAATAATCAAACTAACTAAAAAAATACAATATCAGTATCTGAGCATTTCCTGCTTCCTTCCTGGCATCTGCCTGTCTCCTACCCAGACACGAGATGCCTCACTACAGCCAGCTCTGGCTTCACTCTGTTCATCCCTCACTCCCTAGCTGGGCCTTAGTTTCCTTTTACATTCTTCCATCACCTTCTCTTCTCCACTGCCTCCCCTGGAGCCTGGGCCACCATTTGCTGCTTTCTCTGCCTCCCTAAGCCTTTTTCATGTAAAGCCTGCCACTCAAGGTGTATCAGTCAACTTTCCAGCCACTGGGATGAAATACCCAACAGCCACAGACTCAGTTTAAGAGGTCTCAGTTCATGCCTGGTTGGCAGCTTCAAGGCAGATGTGGCCTGGCTGAGGACAGCTGCCTCATGGGCAGCAGGAAGCAGGAGACAGTACATCTCCCACGCCCCAGTGACCAGCTCCAACCAGACTCTCCAAATAGCACATTAAGCTTTGGAAGCATCAGTAGATCATTCTGCTAATGAGTATAGCCTTCCTGGGATCAATGACCTTCCAAAAGTCCCACTTCTGGCTATATGGGAGTTTGGGTGGACATTTGAGATCTAAACCACAACACAGGCCATTCTGTCTTTTTCTTATCATAAGAACAGCCTGCCTCCCCCTCCCCAGAACTTCTCTATAGATGTATCCAACAGCTGGTTTCCCCTGGAGCTTCCTCAGTCTCTGTTTGTCTAAAGCTATCCATGAAGTATGAGGACCTGGACAGGACTTGAGTGCAGACTCTTCCTTCTAGGATTAGAAAGACAATGCCCAGCCTGCAGTGGGCTGCTGGAGGATCCATGGTAGGTGTTCAGCCTAAGATATGATGGCTTTTGGTGGCAACACACCAGGCATCAAGAAAACACATAAGATTACTAGAGTCAAAACACAGGTATTAGGGGACTCAGTTAATCAGAGTAGGGGCAACTGCTTCCCAGGTGCCCTCTGTGGGGCACTGATCCTGGATTCTGATCACTGGCAAGAAGTTCATGAGCTCATGGGAGTATGATTGCTGAGTTACTCGGCAAACTCTGGGTGACTGGTCCATGGCCCAAGAATGAGCCTGGACCTTTAAACGGCAGGTCAGGTAGTCTAGCTATGGTTGGTTGAGGAATGCAGACCGAAGCAGAGCAGGCCTCCACTTCCACTGCTCACAGGGCACCTTTCTTGGCAGAACAGGGTGGCAGTGGGCAAAGAAACAGTTCTCAGTCAGTGCACACAGTGTGCTCATGTGCTTCTATGCACTCACCAATCAAGGTCTCCTTTCCAAGGACAGGCAGCACAGCTGAAAAGATGTGTGGAGAGATGTGCCAGGATTGCTGCTCCCAGCCTGATGGTCTGGTGGCTTCTGGACTTTTCTTTTAATGGGTTTTGCATTCTTTTTTTCCAGTAGTTGGGCAGTAGAGGCAAACTTCTGGAAACGAGGCTGGTTTGGGATTTTCTTGCTTTGCAGAGAACACTCTTAGATCGTCCCCCAGCTCCTTTGTGCCCTGTCAGTTCTCTGTTTTTCACTTTGATGGGTCAGAGGATGCTGCTATTTCTGTTAATGAGCTCAACAGTCATGGGGACCAGTGCGGGCTTTGGGCTCAACAGAAAGGGACTCTTCCTACTGCTCATGCAGCCTTGGGCAAGTCTCTGAATGTCTCTAAAACTCATTTTCCCCAGCTATAAAACAGCAATAACAACAGCTGCCCATTGGTAGAATTGCTGAGAGAATTTAGCTGAGACAATGCTTTGCTTGTCAAGTCAGAGCAATGCCTGGCACATGACACACGTTCCACAAACCAGAGCTGCTATTTTTAGAATGTTATTATGGCAATATGGGAGCTTCGCTTATAGGGACTACTCACGCAGGAGAATGCAGAAATAGTCAGTAATGACTGCCACAGGGTGAATGGTGGCCTCCTAATGATATGTCTGTGTCTTAATCCCTGGGAACTGTGAATGGGATCTTATTTGATAAAAGAATATATATGCAATTAAGAGAGGTAGGATATTAAAATTCCCAGCACCCTAGGAGGATGACGTAAGAGGATCATAATTTTTTTCTTTTCTATGTTTTCTCTCTGTGCTTGCTGGTTCTATAGCCTGACAGGTTTTATTCTGGCAGATTTGGACACTCATATAACATACTTTATTCACTCCCCCCACATCACTTTCTTAGAGGCCAACCTGGGCTACTTAGTGACCCAGGGAGACCATGTCTCAGAATAAATACATAAATAAATAAATCTTTAGATGAGATGGTCAGGCTGGGGAGATATCTCGGTGGTCTAAGTGCCTGCCTGGCAAGCACAAAGACTCAATTTCAATCCCCAGTACTACATGCTATGCTGGCCCTGTGCTGTGCCAACCACCAAAACTGGGCATGGTGGCATATGCCTATAATCCCAGCACTAGGGTGGCTGAGATAAGAGGATCACTGTGAGTCCAAGCTGCATAGTGAGACCCTGTATCCAATAAATAAATAGATAAAAAAATAAATAAATGATTTTAAAAAAAGATGGTAGGGGGCTGGGGAGATGGCTCAGTAGAATAAGCGCTTCCCTGGCAAGCACAAAGGCCTGAGTTCAATCCCCAGTTCCGAAAAAAAAAAAAAGATGGTCACCCTGACATCCTAAACTATCCCAGCAGACTTTAATTCTTATAGGAGTCTCTGAGGAGGAGGCAGAGAGGAGGTGGTAATGTGACCATGGAGACAGGGTGGACCGCTGTAGCCACCAGCCAATGAATGCTGGTGTCACCAGAAGTTGGAAGACCCTGGAGTTGATCCTCCCCAAGGCCTTTGGGAGTGTGGTTCTGCCCACACCTTGCTCTTGCATCTGTGGCCCCTAGAGCTGTGAAGAACTAAGTTTCCACTATTTAAACTACCAATTTTGTGATCATTTGTTATTAAAGACCCAGGAAACACACACAATGCCACATATGCTTTAGAAAAAAAAAAAAACTTGCCTTTTTCAATTCCTTGCAAAATACAATGAAAGAAAGAGAAGCAATCATGAGCACCTTAAGGGACACACATTACTGCTCACTGAAAAGGACACCCAATTGCAAATGGCATTTTGTTACTGGAGACCATTTCTTCCCTTCCGTCAGTTATGAGAAAAGGGAAAGCACAGAGCAAGTGGGAAATGCTGCCATCGCATGTACACAGTCAGTGAAGACAGATGGGCATCGAAAGAGCGAGCACATGAGAGAGACATGGATCCGATGGCACCCCGGGCTCAGAGGACACACAGCGCACCCAGATAAACAAACAGGACTCACACACAGGTGAACAAAGGGGATCTGGGCAAGAAGGAAAATTGAAGCATGAGCTTAGTGAGGCAGGAGCAGCAGAAGCATGAGGCTTATCACAGAGCCTAGAAGCCATCCGGTTTGCCCATGGAGATCACGGGAGTCGTCGTCACCTAGCCTCCCCAGGGACGATTACTCACAGCCTCAGGTTGAGTATTTCCAGGAACAGGGAGTTTGCTACCTCACAAGGCTTTGCTACCTAAAAGCTTTGTTTGGAATGTCTTTCTTAAGGCAAGCAAAAACATCTGTGCCTGTGTTATACATCCACTGGTGCTGGTTCTCATTTAGAAGCTGGACATATTCTCAAGCCAAGTCTAAAATATCTCCCATATGAATGTCATTAAAGGGAACAATGAAACAATAATTGTCTATAACAGCAAACAAACATAATCTACAAAACCTTATCATGACCAACTGATATTTTTCTTTTGAAATGGTGACACTACTTGAGATTTGTTTGTTGCCCTTCATTCCCCCAGTGGATCTGGCCAAGACAGGCATCCTCCTCTGGGTCCTCAGCTTCCAACAATATAAAGTCTCCTATGGGCACCCTGCCTCACCCCATGGAGTCCGGGGACTCACACCTGGAGCCCACAAACTCTCAAGGAAACTGTGGCCTAGAAGAAATAAACCACAGAAATGAAGAGAGACAGTATGAAAATTAAGTAAGGACTTGAGTATGGGAGCACCTGTCTATGATCCCAGCCTTTGGTAGGCTGAGGCAGGCAGATGGCAAACTGAAGCCCAAAGCGGGCAATTTAGCAACTTCATGAGACAGTGTCTCAAATAAAAGAAAAGAAATTTAAAGGGAGCTTGAGAGTGTAGTGCATTGTAAAACCTTGGGTTCAGTTCATAGCATACTACTGCCAAACAAAGATACAAATTTAATGAGGTTCAAAATAAATGGTGGTGCACACGTGTAATCCCAGAAGTTCAGGCAGGAGGATCACTGTGAGTTCCAAGCCAGTTGTGTCTCAAGAAACAGAGAGAGAGAGAGAGAGAGAGAGAGAGAGAGAGAGAGAGAGACTCATGATTAAAAGGAAGGAATTGTGCACAGAGCAGTCAAAGCAAACTCTTCAGAGAGACAGCTGATCCTTGAAGTCAAATTTGGCACAAAATGCTGCCCTCTATGAGGGAGCTAGAAAAAAATACCATCTTATTTAGAACTAGTAGGTCATTACAATTGCTAAATAAATGTTGAGAGGAGTGGAAAAAATGGAGATGGATCAGAGGTGTGTTCAGTGATGGTATTTACCAATATGGCTCTGCACAAGCACGGACAGATCCACGAATTCCAGTTTACTTTGAGATGGACAAAAGCAGCTTTCCCAAACGAACAGAGATTTAAAGATTTACTGAATAAGTGATGCTGGGGCATTGCTGGGGGGAAAACATACTGCAGGCATCTCTGAGTATTGGCAGGGAGCCTGGTCCCGGGCCCCACAGCCACCCAGTCCTCAGACGATCAAGTCTCCACTATAACACAGTGTGGTGCCTGCACTGAGCCTGCACACTGCCTTCCCCAGACTACACCACTTGCAGATTGCTTCCAATGCCTGACTCAATGGAAGTGCTTCGTAAGAAGTTGTTAGGCCATGTTGTTCAGGGTGAAATGAAAAGGGAAAAGGTCTGATTATTTTCAATCTGTGAAATGATATGATCCCAGAACTCAGAAATGATATAATACCAGCACTCTGGGAAGGTTAGGCAGGAGGATAACGAGTTTGAATATAGCCTTGGAAATTTAGAAACTTAATGAGACCTTGTGTCAAAATTTAAAAAAAAAATTAAAGGGTGTCTAGGCATGTAGCTCAGTGTGAAGACCCTGGATTTAGTCCCCAGTACTAGAAAAGAAATCCCAAAACATCCTGAAGGAAGGGATTAAGAGCTATGACTGTAGAAGAGGGAAAAATTAAATCAAGCTGAGCAACTCAACATCCTGGCAAGTCCCTCTCTAAAAGTCTTAAAAAAGGGCTGGTGATATAGCTCAGGGTAGGAGCCATAGATTCAATCCCCAGTACACAGAAAGGGAGAGAGAAAGGCAGAGAGGGAGAGAGAGGGAGAGAAAGGGAGAGAGAAGAAGAGAGGGAGAGAGAGAGAGAGAGAGAGAGAGAGAGAGAGAGAGAGAGAGAGAAAGGGAGGGATGGAGGAAAGGAGGGAGAGACAGAGACAGAGACAGACACAGAGAGAGAGAGAGAGACAGATGGACAGACAAACACAGAGACAGACAGAGAAGAGAAAGATGCCACCTGATGGAGACACTATGTAGCCTCTCTCAGCAGGATTTAATATTACCCAATTGGTTTGTCATGCTTATGAATGAGTTGTCTGAGGCTTAGGCCCTTGCCTGGAGATGGGCAGTGGACTCAGAGTAAGTGAACTTCGATGAGTCACTTGGTCTCCACTGGGGTTTGTGTTGGCCTGTGAAGTTGGGAAGCCTCAAAGGACAAGATGAGGCCACAGCTGAGGATGTTGGGGTCCAACCCCAACTAACTACAGGGAGACTGTAGCTGCAGACTCATCACTGAGGTGGTGAAGGCCTTCCTGGGGGCAACATAGTTCTACTAAATTAATACAATTTAGGAGGGACTCCCGCTTTCTTCCCAGATTCCTGCATTTTCTTCAGTATCCCCTCCTTTATTTGAAAATCTAATAAATACTGGGCTACCCAGAGAAGTTCTTTTTTATTATTATTGTAATTTTCTCTTATTTTGAAGAGTAAAAACAAGAGCAAGAAAAACAAAGGCAAAGACAAAAATAGGATAGCATATAACAATACATATGTTACAGATTTTCAAAACAAGAATAGCTGATTACCAATGGTTGATATATTATCTATTTTTATTTACCAATGGTTGATATATTATCTATTTTTATCATCAAATCTGCTGCTCATATTATCAGCTATAGCTATGCAAGATGGGATATATGATTGAATATATCATATTACCACATTCTTTCAAGAAAACTTAAAATTTTGTTCTTGTCTCTCATTTTCTTTTATTATGTTTTTTAGAAAAAATTATTTTAAAGAAAGTATAGTAATCATTTTTATACAGTGGAATATTACTCAGCTATAAAGAAAAACAAACTCAAAAGCTTTGTAGCTAAGTGGATGCAACTTAAGGCTATACTCATAAGCGAAATAAACTAGACCCACATGTGTAAATATTGTATTGTCTCCCTAGTGTAAGAACTCAAAAGAAGAAATAAAAGCTGAAAGGTATCATAGACACAGTTAAATGGAAACTAATAGAACTTAAGTATTAAACAATGAAGAGAGAAAGGAGCAAAGATAGGAAATAAGGTAGGAATGAAACCATACATGTATATATACAAGATGGCTAAGGCAACTGTCCTAAGAATTGCCATCAGTTTTTTGAAAATGGCAGTTAATGGGTAGAATTCTCACCTTGACTAACTCTCTATGCTGATATCTGTGAACTAAGCAACTACATTGAGAACACCAATATGTAATACTAAAACCATGCTTGAAATACCTGTCATTTTGGTCTTCTAAATGTGTGCCATTTCTGAAGTTCTTTGTTCTAAACTCCAGAAAATATCTGTTAGAGGGTTAGAATCCTCCTGGACCCCTAAAGTCATGCTAATCTCATATATTTAAATTTCCACCATCCACTCATTTGGGAGATTGTAGGTCTGATCAGCCCCCAATAACTAAGGGATATTACTAGTTTGATAGCCACTCACAAATCAATAAAGTTAGAAGGACAAATGTATGCACAAAACCACTTTATCTGGCCTAGGAGATGGCTCAGTGGAATAAGCGCTTCCCTGGCAAGTGCAAGGAACTGAGTTCAATCCCCGGTTCCGTTAAAACAAAAACAAAAACAAAAACAAAAAAATAAACAAAAAAAAAACCACTTTATCTTACCAGTTACCAAAATAATTCAAAGAAAACAGTGGTTTAATTAGCAAGGGTTTTAATAACTGATAAAATGCTACTGTGTGTTTTCAATGAGACAAAACATTTTTGTGTCTGCGAGTTGAACTATAAAGTCATACCAACTTTCTGAAGGTCACTTTGGCAATAAAGATCAAACACTTGAAAAAAATCATACACATAAGTTTCCCTTTTAGGAATATTTAAAGGAAACTCATGTGTCTGTCTGTGAAGACTCAGCTAAAAGGATACAAGTGTCACAGTTACTTGTATGAGGGTAGTTTTTTGGTTACCTAAACTATCAGATTCATGCAGTGAGAAGAATCTCAGCACAATGGCTCTCCAGTCAGTCCCCAAAAGGCAGACCAACAACATCTGGAGCTTGTTACAAATGCAGATTCTTTGGCCCTCCCCAGACCCACTAAGTCAGACCTTCTGGAAGGTGATGCCTGGCAATCTGAGTTTTAACAAACCTACAGGGGATTCTGGTGTTCTCGCACCCCGAGAACCTCCCAGTGCATAAATCATGGTTCTAGAAAAGAACTAGCTTGGACACAAATGGGTAGTGCAAGAGTTTTTAAAGAGTCTCTACCAAAGTTAATAGACCACAAGGGTGAAGGGTGGCTCCAGAGTGGCAAATGGAAGGCAGACAACACACATCACCATCAAAAAGAACTGTGTGAAAGAGTATTCATCCAGAATGCATTTATAAAATATCAAACTCCAAGATTCTTTTATAAGCACTCCAAGATTCTTTTTTTTTATCCAGAAATGTATATCACACATATTGTATATACGCCCACATATGTGCATGGAAAAATAGACTGCAAGACATCTCTAAGTATTAATAGCAGTGATGTCCAGACCTTGAGGCAATGGGGGAATTCTAGTTACAGGTTTGCTTACATTTCTAACAGTCTAAAATAACTGTATCAGAAAAAAAAGGTAATGCATTCACTTAAAATCAAGAACATAATTTCAAAGAACATTGTACAACCAGGATGTTTTCACAATACTTTAATTTTCAATGCTTATGAATGATAATCACCCATTGCTGTCCACACAGATAGCCTTTTACCTTAACAAATTTTTGGAAGCAATGTTTCCATAGGAAAAGAATAATGAATAAGAATTATTATGGTTTAGTAACCACCTTTCTTTGACTGGCTGCTCTGTGAACAAATTCAGTCCTGTGAACCTGGAATTGCCTGGATGATCCCAATCAATGTTCGCGAGATTCTTAGAAGGCAAAAGTTATCACTTTCACTGCATGGATGAGGAATGAAAGCTAAGATATGTGGAGTTATTAGCTGGCAACTTTGCTTGTCAGTGGAGAGTAAGGACCCAGCTCAGAAGTGTAAAGCCAAATCTGTGGATGTGGGAGCATGCGATTTTGAAAGAATATATCAAGTCTATGCATAAAGAATAAAACCCAGAAAAGCCCAATTCATTGCATAATTTCACATTAATTTAACCCTTAAAGTAGTCATGTATCTCATATTGGTAGTTTAATATCACTCAAAATTATTATTTCAAGTTTATTAAGATAAAATTTAATGTATCAAACGTGAAAACAGTTTATTTTTCTTAGTTTAGTCTTAAATGATACAGCCAGAGGAATTAACCTGTTGATAAACAGTTTTTGGATATTTGATAAAACCTACAGGAGACAATTCATTTTCAACCATCAAATCTCTAGAATTTATGAAAGATACATAATGCAAGCCATTATACCTGAAGCAATACTTCTCGTTATGTTTAATCTACCTTTAAAATATTTGATTTATTGTCGTTCTGGTCTGAGTGGTGTGTTTTTCTATATGTCCCACTCCTATTGAATACAAACACCTTGGAAATAAAAATGCATATTTTACTTGAATAGATTTGCATTGTACCTGGCATGAACTACCTAAATTTGTGAATGAATGTAATCAGTCAGGGTAAGGTAAAATACACTGTGGTAACAACCAACCTCAAATCTCATTGACTTAGTCCAATAATGTTTTCTTTTTCTCAAGCATGTCATATGTATAATTTGAGTTTGCAGAGAAAAGCTGCTTGTCATGAACAAATATTGATGGAAACTTTGCTTTGGCCATGCTGCCCTGATCACCTTGATGTAGGGAAACAATATAGCCAAGGACTTCCTATACCTCACCCTACCAAGAACACATCACTTCCACTTTGATTCCATTGGCCAGTACAGGTCACATGATTACACCCAATTTCAAGGTGCAGAAAAAGGAAATTGTTACCATTAGCACAGAGGAGGCAGAGCCAGGAACATTTGATAATAATAGTAGGAACAGCTCCAAGAATTTTCAAGAATTAATCACAATGTTATTACTTAGCCCTCATTAATACATTTATCTGCTGGTGATAGTCCTCTGTCAGTTTATTGACACTAATTAAAACAAACATAGAAATCATTATCTTTGGCCAGTGAGATAGCTCAGCAGACTAAAGCACCTGCTTAGGCAAGCTCAGGCAAGCAGAGGGACCGTGGTTTGATCCCCAGCATCACATGCTGAACCAGCCCCA
>NW_004524607.1:1989701-1993684 GCF_000260255.1 Octodon degus
AAGGAGTGATCTTTCCTTTATATGGTAGTCTTTCAGATATTAGATTTCTGTCTTGTATTTCTTGTGTTAATTTTATAAGAAAAGTAAAGACTTTTCTAATGATTGATCTGTTTCATCCAGAGTTTAGGTGGTACAATTTATTTCCCCCAATTAAGTGTTCTTAAGTACTGAACTGCAGCTGCTAATTTTCCTCCTGCACAGTTGTCACAGGATTTAGCCTGGATTTATTGTGTCAAATGCTTGAACAAGAAAGAGAGCAGGAAAATATAGTGTGTTTCTAATTCCAGTGGCTTCAACTATGGATAAAAGACTATTTGAGTACACATACTTTGTGTTCATTCATAAATTCATAACTGCCACACCTGTGGACCTGTCCAGGACCCAGAGACCACCACAGGCCAGAGAGCCCAAGGGTTTCAATTTCACAAAATTAGTGTCCTTTGTATCTCATAATAAATGCCAGTCAGTTTTTATTATCTTGGAGATAATATAGTTATTACAGAGAAGGCACAAAATGATACTCATTAAATATAGGAATAGCTGCTCGTCATCAAATAGCATGTTTTAAATCAATGTTCACACAATTATTACACAAAGTATTTAAATAACATAGATTTATAATAGTTTTACTGAAGCAAATCTCCATAAACATAGTGCTGCAATTTTTAATAAATTCAAATTTCTTACAGTGTAGATTTGCATTCCTCTGCTTACCAATTCCTCTTTTTTTTTTTTTTTCCAATTCCTCTTTTCATACTGGGTTTTATATTTTTTTTTTTTTTTAAAAGAAGTCTTAACTGGGTGTGGTGGCACGCGCCTATAATCCCAGCTCTTGGGAGGCTGCAAACAGGAGGATCACTGAGTCTGATCCAGTAGTGAGACCCTGAACACCCTGTAGACCCTTGCCTAAAATACAAAATAATAATAATAATAAATAAATAAATGAATAATAAAAAGATAAAAAATCTTAAGAGTTCCAAATCTTTTTTGTCACTGTCTCCTTGTATCACCCACTTCCACTTACCATGGAGCATGTTCTGTATATTGATTATTTAAAGAAATCATATTACTTTGAGGACATCTTTAAAAGTTATTAAGTTTGGAGCAGTGTACTGAATCTTTTGAGGCCATTTACCCCCACCTGTGGATTTGTCATTTCTAAGGGCCTTTGTTTACTTTGTCTCACTTGGGAGTGCAGAAACAGGTTTGGCATTTGAAGGCTGTGCTAAAGGTCAGTGAGCTACTCAAGTGCTGCTTCACAGGAGACATGTGTGCCCAGTTTCAACCAAGAGGCCATGGCCTGCTGCAGCCATCTGTACCCATTCCCGAAAGTGCTGCTAATCAGGAGGGGAAGGGAAGAGCACCCAGTGAATGGCAAAGGGTGAGTGACATTCTCCTTCTGAAGTTACTTCATCTTTGCCTTTGATGCGCTTTGACTAATTACAGGGTTGTGTCCTAACAAACTTATAAAAACTTTAAAATACTAGAAGTTCAAAAAGTGCCTTAAATACATCTAACTTACTGCCATGTTTCACCCAAAGGCCCAGGCGTTGCCGGCTTGCTGATTTGGGGAGTGGTAGAGGTTTTAATAATGGCCTAAGGGGAGAAAGCTGGTCACTGGGGATGGGCTCTTGAAGGGACACTGGGATGCCACTTGATGTCACTTGATTCCTGGCTGCTATGCAGCAAGAGCTTCCTCTGCTACCCTGCGTGCCTCTGAAATCTTTGCCTCACCACAGACACCAAAATGATGGGTTGACCAACGCTGGCCAGAAAGCTCCCAAACTGCGGAACAAAATAGACCTTTTCTCTCTCTGAATGGACCGGCCCAGGTATTTTGTTAAAGCCATGGAAAACTAGCACACCTCCTGAACGCCCAGACTTAGGTTAGCCCAGTTAAACAGCCTCAGCACACTTACATTTGCCAATGTTGGACAAAATCATGTAACCAAACCTTATTTTATAAAGCATCAAAAATCTTGTGTAATTTATGACTACTGCAACAAAAGCGTAACACAGAAAAGTTGCGTGAAAACGCTACTGAACCAGTGCAAAGTTAAATCACTGAAATTGGGCACTGTTTAGACAGCAAATGTTGCATAACCATTAGAGAAACAAAAAGATAGCTCCTCACATTGCCATGTAAAATGATTCTAGCTTTTCTCTGTCACAAATATTACTCTATAAAACTGCATGCTGGTAGAGAACAAAGCTGGATACGTTAGCACACACCTGTAATCCTAACTGCTCAGGAGGCTGAGGCAGGAGGAGTGTAAACCAAGGCCAGCCCAGGCAGCACAGCTAGACACTGCCTCAAGCAAACAAAGCAGGGAAGGTGCTCCCCAAGGCCTGTGATTGAGTCTCCACTCAAAACAAACAGCACAGCATACATAGCTTAAACATTCCTACTGCCAGATTGTCTATACGGTGCCTTCCGGAAAATTCCTCTTAAATGGTAGCAGTGAAAATTTCTTTCAATTATTATCTGACATATATTCTTCTTCTCTTCAAAAAGTACATCAAAGATGTAAAGAAAAACAACATGAAATGTCTGTGAAAACCCCTGAAAATACTACAAAGAAAAAATAATTCACGAGAGAAGGGGAAGAACTTCCATCAAGGGAGAAAAGAAATGAAATGGGAGAGTATTACTCAATTTCTTTCTTTCTTTGACAGAAAAAGTAAGCAAATGAATAAATAAATGAAATTGGTCTTTTGAGATTTAATTAGTAAGGAAAATCAATTCACATACAGTGAACCCAATAAACAGAAAATACGTGTTCCTTGTAAATAAAAGATGCTAAAAATGTAACAATACATTTGATAAACTCCATCACAACTATGATACAAAAGTATTAGAAATCTTTAGTAAAATTCTGGACACACACACACACACACACATACACACACACAACTACTATAAAGTTCTCTCTGTTAAATTAGTATTTTGCCACTGTGGGTGGGGAGGGGAAGGAGAAAGAAAAGAATCAAGACATTCTAAATACATACAGTCACTCCTCCATAGGAGGAACAGAACCATCGTGTACCTGCAACATGCACTAATAAAAGAGATTAAAGCAAAAGAAGAGATAATCATCTATTATCTGCAAACACAAGAATCAACTCAAAAACACAACTGCTAATGAGTGAGGACTTATGATCCCACGGACATAGACTCCAATTCCACCCAGATGAATTTTTCTAAAAAGAAAAGGCCTTGTAACACATTGGATCAGCAAGGTCAAAAACTAGAAGCCCAAATCTGTCCCCTCTCAGTTGGTTGCAGGGAAATTTACAGAGAAGAGAGGAAAGGAGAGACGGCTTCTGCTGACTGATAAGAGAGGGTGCCATCTTTTCTAGGAGAGTTATGTTCTGTACAGGAGACACCAGTGACCCAATAGGCTGGCTGCTTCTGATCATGTCCATTCTTGAAAAGCTGGCTCTGAAACATAAGTGTCATGAGTGAAAGCCCTGGAGACTTTTCCTGGAAGACAATTTAAGGACTTTATGTCTAGGTGTGTCTGGGCCTTTGCAGATTTCACTACTACATTTCATGTGGAATTCAAGTTGCATATCAGAATTAAAGACATAGCGCCAAAAGCAACTGATTTTCTGAAAAGCTACCAAAAATACACTTATAGCTGGATATGGTGGCTCCCACCTATAATCTTACCTCTCTGAGAGGCAGGAGAATCAGAAGTTTGAGCCCCGCCAGAGTAACTCAGTGACTTTCTGAGACTCTGTGCTGTCTTGAAAACAAACAAATAAACAACAACAAAATGACTGAGGGCCAGCCAAATAGCTCAGTGGATTAAAGTGCCTGCTTAGGCAGACCCGGAGTTCGACCCCCTGGCCTGCCATTGTCTGCCCCGCCTCCCCCCTAGGAGGCGCTGAGACAGCAATTGAGACAGGGCATGGTGACATGTGCTGTAATCCCAGCACTTGGGAGACTGTAAACAGGAGGATCACTGCGAGTCCAATCT
>NW_004524607.1:1994604-1998766 GCF_000260255.1 Octodon degus
TATTGGGCAGGATATCATGTCTGCAACTTGTACTATGAATAATTACTATGAAGACAACAATATGTAATGTATTGATTATTGAAACTGTCCTACTAACCTGTTTTGAAACTGTCTCGCTATTCGTTTCTCAATAAAATTAAATAAATAAATAAACAGTGAGTATGTAGTTCAGTGCAAAGGCTTGGGGTTCAATCCCCAGTACCAAAAACAAACAAGCAAATAGCAAAAGAAAAATAAAATAAAACTCAGAAGTTAAGCATCCCATTTACTTCAACAACAAAAGCATGCCATATAGATGTATTTCTGTAGTTCAAGCTGAAGTTCAATTGTGGTTAAGATGGAACTGGGAAGGATGACCTTTAAGAGGTGAGTGGGCCATGGGGTTCTGCTCTTCTGAGTGGATTATGACACCTGTCCCCAAAGTAGATTGATTGTTGCCCAGTGGGTTGGTTACAAAGCTTCTCCAGCCCTTGTGCCCGCCCTCCCGCCGCCCCTGCCTCTCTAGAGCATGCTTTCTCATTATGCGATGCCATCTGCCATGTCATGCTGCAGCGAGAGAGCGCTTACCCTGTGAGCACTGCCTTTTGATCTTGGACTTTCCAGTCTCCTGAACTGTGATAAACGTATTTCTTGCTTTCTTACAAAGGCAGTTTATGGAAAAATTGGGAGCCACGCACCCAGAAATACCCTTGTATTAATAAAATAGCACAGATCATCTATAACTTTTTAAATTCCAACTCATTGTGCTTCCTGTGAGCTCTTTCTGGGTCTCACAAGTACATAAGCAATGTTAATGTTCTGTTGAGTCTACGGAAAATGAAGCCAGGATAATTGAGTCAATTGAAATTGGCAAGCTGGAGACCTTTGTCCTCCTTCAAAGCCTTTTCAAAGTCTCTCCACTCCCCCATCTCCTGGCCAGCTGTGTGACCCACACAAAGTAATCTTCAAGATGCTGCAGGGAGGATCTTGAACTGAATGTAGTCATCACTGCCCCTAGATGGGAAAAGTGGCTATGAAAAAAGAAAAGTCCTTTTCTTCTTTTTTCAAAATAATGTGCAGATTTTAAAATGTAACTGCAACCGAAATCCCTATGGTGCTTACTTTCTCCTTTAGAAGAGAGGCACTTTTGAATGGAAATGTTGCCCCTAGGTTCACTGATATGCAAAAACAGGGAATGAATACATATGCACATTTCTGTTCTCCACTCTTTCAATGGTGATGAGATGCATCAGAAGACTTGAAAAGCCATAAATCCACAAAGACAAGAAAATGCGAGAGATAATGACAATAGATGAGAGACATCTGTGATTTTTAGTGATGGACTGCATTGGATAAGTGGTTGGAAAAAGAAAAAAGAAAAAAGCAGGGAGCAAGAAGTAGCCCCTAAAAGGGAAGCTGGCAGAAGACAGAAGCCATGCCAATTTAGACTGCATAATCATAAGAAATTTCCAGAATTGGAAAGGACAGGAGCCAAACTAGGAGAAGGTATACATTTTTAAAGTTGGCTTTCATATCCTCTTCTTTGCCACAGCAATAAATAGAAAGTCTATTCTCAGAGGAAAAAATTTAAAAAGGATCTCTAGACTAAGAGGCACCAGGCTCAGAGGAGGGGAAAGGTGCATTACTTGTCTGATGCCTGCTGGCTTCAGCCCTCCTGGCTCCCAGAACTCTGCAGTGAAGCTCACCCCCATGGGGGGAACTCTAGAAGTTTCTTCCCTGAGAAACTGACCAGTGCAAGGGGATATCTGCAGACACGGGATTGGAGGGCTCTCCAATGAAGTGAAGACCACTAACCAATAGACTAAACCTCGCTCTTACATATGAGTAGTCAGCCAAGAATCACCAGATATTAGAAGAAGGCTTCCAGGAGGAAATAAAATGAGCAAATGCGTTAGGAGAAAGAACTTGGAAGAAACAGAGGTATCAAGGGACAGAACACAACTAACAGCAAAAAGATAATGTCACACCTTTACATGAGAGAGCTCTTGCATGAAACAAGTTGATGGGGTTAATATTGGTTATTGACCTGACTAGACGGAGAGATAACTAGATAACTGTTGGGGCACACTTCTGCCTGTGTCTGTGATGACAGCGTCTGTAGAGACAGTTGTCCTATGAGTCACAGAAACATGTGGGGAAGAATGCCCTGAAGGTGGGCAGCACTATCCAGTAGGTTGGGGACCCAGATAGAATAAAAAGCAGAAGGGGGAAGTTCACATGCATCTGTTCAACTTTTCTTCAGCTAGTACTTTTTTTGTACATCAGAATCGAGACTTTTTTTTTTAAATCTTTTATTTATTTGGTTCAAGGTCTCCCTATGCAGATTAGACTTGTAGTGTTCCTCCAGTCTCAGCCTCCCCAGCACTGGGATTATAGGAGTATGCCACCATGCCTGGTTTCAGTGGCTGGCACCATGCTCCCAGGGTTCCAGGGTCAGCAAGGCATGTGGCACCAGAGAATGAACCTGGGTGCTTGCGCTTGCCAGGCAGGCACTTAGACAGCTGAGTTATGTCTTCAGTCCCCAGAATCAGGTTCTTTTGTGTTTGAATGTGGATTTTGACCAGTGACTCTTCAGGAAGTTCCCAGCCTCCAGCCCTGGGGCGGGGGGTTATCCTTGGTTCCTCTGGCTCTGAGGCTTCCAGCTCCTTTGATAGAGTAGCTACTAGCTTTCCTGGCTCCCGCCTGCATGAAGCCACTGTGGGAGTGGCCAGAACCTGATGCACTAGGCCAGTCTAATAAATCTCTCTTACAATTACATATTCTATAACTATAGATTATGTTCTGTTTTTCTGGAGAGCTCCAACAACATAAAGAGTACAAAACAGAACAATAAACAGTAATATAAAACTCAAAAATTAAATAGTGTCTTCTCTTTACCACACAACTGTTTAAACCAGTTGGCATTTAGATCCAAATTGTTACTATGATGTTGTTAGTTTATGCTTCTTATTTCAGAATCTATTAATGCCAAACTTTTGAAAATACAAATTTTTAAAATATATGTTGGGTTATCTATGAGCTTATTGGCTTCAGTGCTTACATATCACTCATGTATTCACTATATTCTTAATTCTATATTTGGATGGATTATAGTGAGTAGAATATTTTCTCAAACTTTTTCCTGTTTTTGCCAGAAATGCATTGGTGAAATATTTCCTAAATAATGATACCTTTTCAGGGATATTTCTTCGCAGAGATACACATGCTAATTTGTGTGATCCAGTTCCCAGTCCTGTTGAATCTTGCTCCTTTTCTGTTAGACAATTAGTTTGGCAAGGAAGCTATTTGTGAACACTATTGATCTCTTCCATGTTTCTTTTTAGTTTTGAGATTAATAGAATTTTTCTCTTTTCCTATAAAGTTAAGACATTATAATGCTTAGCTCTCTTCATTGGCTTGGGAAGAAGATCTGTATACCAGCAATCTCAAATCTTTCTTTAGCTCAAGTGAATTTTCTTTGATATATCTTTAAATAGTACCCTTCTCCATCTGCTCTGATGAGAGTGGCTGAAGAGAATAGACACGTTTTGGATATACTAAATCTATCCTCTCAAGCACTTATCTCTTAAAATTCTCAGTTATTTATATTTTTTTCTCTATGTTCTATGAAAACCCTTTAAGTTAGTTTCCATGTCCCACATTCAATGTTTAGCAGTGTTTAATTGGCATTTTTGCCAATGTTGTTGGGACTTTTCTCATCAATTTTATATTTCTTTTTTCTTTTCTTTTTTGAAGTCCTACTTTTTTTTGGCAAAGTAGAAAGTGTTTCCCTCTCAACATTCCTTGAGATCCCTAGTTGAAGTATATTTGAATTTTTCTCTAAACATTAATTTTAATTTTAGTATTTTCTTTAACACATTATATTATATTCCACATACAGAGTCTGCTAAAAATAAATGCAGACTTTAGGAAAAGAAATACAGTATGATTTTCTGTATTTCAGAAATACATTATGTTACCCTCCTAAGGGGGACCCTAGAGGATGTCATACATCACAGAGAACCCACTACATTGCCAGCCCTTAGTGAAGAAATTGGAAATGCATGTGTAGCAATCTCAGTGACCAAGGTTACCCAAGCAGCAGTTCACCATATTAATAAATGTCTGGAAGGTAACAGCTGCCACTATGGGCACCTCTTGTAATTGTAGAGGCCAAAGGTAA
>NW_004524607.1:2000591-2008172 GCF_000260255.1 Octodon degus
TATTGGAGTCTTTCATCATCACCAGTTCTTCCCCTAAGTCTTCACCACCACTAGCCATTCTAAGCAAGAGATTTGGCAGGGGCCAGCGGGCACATTCATCTTCTTCAGATGCCCTGGGTGTACTCGGTGACAGGCATAAATTACTGATCAGCTTCTTTGCCATTATGATAGAATCTATTAAATATTGGCTCAATGATGAAATTTTCCACAGTCCAAAAAACAAATTTATCTCAAATAAATTCTTAATGTGATCAAGCTGCATTATAAACACTATTAAGTAAAAGCTTAGACAGGAAGTTACATAACCTGGGTTCAAGTCCTGGGTTTACAAATTACCATGCACACTTGAGCAAGCTATCTTACATCTCTAAATGTTTATTTACCTGTAACTTCATGATAATAATAGGATTATTGGGAACAATAATAAAGTAAGGCATTTAAAGGTTTGATGCAGTGCCTGACTTGCAGCAAATGCCATCAATGTTGGTTATCACATTATTTCCAACCATAAATGCTCTACAGTCAGCAATACTACAAGTATATCTAAGACCTTCATAGTGACTCAGAACTGTTTGCATTTTGGATTTTTGGGAAAATAAAATGTTACGAATAGTAAAAAAATAGGAGCCAAATTACAATTATTTATGTATTGTGATACATAGTCTAAACAACCCTGGTTATTGTATGAACACACTTATAACAAAAATATATTAGAAGGAAGCTTTGCAGAATACACTTACAGATATTTTCATCTTTCTTTTTTACTTTTACTTTAAAATAACTTTAGACTTACAGAAAAGCTAGAACATAGAACAGAGTTGCTTTTTCCAACAAGTGTCCCTTTATGTTAACAGCTGGTTTTATATGACCATGACACACTTGTCAAAAAGTGTATTCAAGTACAGTACTATGATCTATGAGTATATAGACTTTACTTGCACATTTTACTGATGTCTTTTTTTTTTCTGTCCAGGATTCTCCACAGCATCTGGAATGCTCCATAGTCTCTCTTAATCTGTGGTAATTTCTCAGTCTTCCCTTGCATTCAATGACTATGACACCTTAGAGAATTCTGGACAGTTATTTTGTGGAATATCCTCAATTTGGGTTTGTCTAATATGATCTACTGCTTACACTGAGGTTGTATGTTTTACATGTATACACAGAAGGGACATGTCATTCTCAATACATGATGTTAAGAATTACTTTATGTAAATATTCTTAGTATTGGTAAGATCATTTCCTGAAGGCATTTGCTCCAAATTTACTTTTACCTCTTAATAAATATTCAGAAAAAAACACTTTGATAATATAAAGATAATGTACTTATCCTCAAAGATTCATCTAATTACAGCCTCCATTCATGGATGTTACCTGCAACAGTTACTACCAGGGCAGTCTAATGATGATTTCTGATTTTCTTAATTTCTTTTGTATTGTTCAGTTTGGATTCTTCTATAGGAAAGAGTTATGCCTATATGCTTGAGTTGAAGGAAACTGTAAAGTTATCCGAGACTTCAGAGGTTGGCATCTCAGAGCATAATTTTAGACCCTCCCCACATGTTCCAGATCAGAGCCTAAGTCTTAGCAAGATCCCTAAGGGACTCATGTGCTTCAAATGTCATTTCAGGTCCATGTTTATTACTAAGAGAATGAACCACCTGAAGTCCTTCTCCCAAATCCCAACACATTCTCTTTTTCTACATTGGTTGACCTCAGCCCTAGCCAAATCTAAAGTATATAGGTTTTGGACTTGAGCCTGAATTTAAATAATTAACATTATTTACTCAGAAAATACTTGCTTTTGAGTTTTCCTATGTAAATGGGAAAACTATAGTAAGGATCACAGTAAAGACAAGCATGAACAGGTGTGAGGGCAGGGAGAGGTGCAGGAAGAACCCTGATTATTGAAGAACAGTGACTCCACCATGGGAGTGCTGTTGACACCTGACTTTAGCTGCCAGCTTGCATCTACAGAGTCAGCCTCAATGACAGAGTGCTGCCTCAGCCAAGGGCATGCACATTCAAAGATAACTCACATCCAAAGACATGATGTCAAGACCCAGCCATCTGTCCTTAACTGTCTACTCCAGAGCATGGTGGGGGTCTTTTGATATTTGTGTAGCAGCCCTCTTCTCCCTCAGCTCAGTCCTTTTTCTGTCCTTTTCTTCAACTCAAGGGCATTCTCTATGCCAACTGCATCTGAGTTCATTTGGGACCCTGAACTGATTTGAGAGCCATTGCTATGCACACAATTGCTATGCTTTTGAAGGTAAGCTTTACATATTGTGCACTATCACTACATAGCAACTGACCCAAATATGTCTTAATAAGTGCCTGTTATGCACCTGGCCCATGCTCAGCAAGGGATATAGAATTTAACAAAATAGTGCTCACTACATAGCATAGACAAGATTGTGCACTTAACCAAAACACCATTTCACCAAGATTCCACAGCCAGCATCTAACACCCTTTTCATCCAAACTCTTTATATCCACCCCTTAGTTCAGTTGAGGGCCATCCCTGAAAAAGCTTAGTCAAAAGACAGGCTATCACCATTTGGTTTTTAACAACAAAAGCCTTATGTATAGATTGCTCACCTAAAAGCTGTTTTCTCATCTTTGGTGCACAAAGTCTATAAACAGGTACAAGCAATTTGTGGGCATCCATGATGTCAAGTAAAATGAGCCTTACAGCTCTGCTTTGCAAAGTACTTATATGTTTTTCTGTGCCTTCATTTCAGCTCTTCTGGAACCATACAAGAAAAACTACCCTGGCCTTCCACTGCAAAGGAATATGCCCTAAAAGCCAACAAAATTATGTTTCTTCAAACAAAGGGCAAAATTCACACCCTATGTCCCTTGTTCACAAGGCTGAAACTGCATTAGCCAAATGCTCAGTTATTTATTCTGGTGAAAGATCTTTTAGCCTGCAGTGAGTGTTGTTACACACACACACACACACACACACACATACACACACACACACTTTTTCATGATGGAATCTGTATTACCATTAGAAACATCAGAACAAGCACATTAAAATGTGTGCCTGGGCATTACCTATTATATTTTAGCTCTGGATTTGAAAGCCCATTGCAGTTTTCCTTGGATGATAGACAATTTTAATGGTGTTTCACAAAAGAAAATATTTTTGAGTACATTATCCACTGCTGGCAAGTTCCTCAAGGGGTCTACCATTGTACTCACACATAATGAAGCCTTAAAATAGTCTTTAGAAGCAATAGATGCCCTTCCCTGGTGTGCTAAATAGCCTCGCTCTTATGTCCCAGAGTGAGGGTCTTCATGATCTATTCTTGTTCCCTGTCTTCGTCTCCACATGTCTACCTCTGGATCATATGCCAACCTCTTATAGGCAGCAGAAGCCATGGGCCATGAGTTGTCCAAGTACTTACCATGAGCTTTACCAAATTCTGGCTAGCTCTGGCTATGAACACGTTTGGCTCACCTTCCTCAGCTGTATGGAAGAGCAGTGGGCAACCCAAGAAGGCTTGTCTATTAAACATTCTCATTTCAATTCTTCAAATCTTCTCTCTTTAAAATAATGGCATGGGGCCAGCCAAATAGCTCAGCAGATTAAAGCGCCTGCTTAGGCAGATGCAGGGGTCAGAAGTTCAATCCCCAGGCCTGCCATGCCGGCCCCAACCCTGGGGCACGCTGAGATGGTGATTGAGACTGGACATGGTGGTGCATGCCAGTAATTCCATCATTTGGGAGGCTATAAGCAGGAGGATTACTATGAGTCCGATCTATGCAGTGAGACCCTGTAGACCTATAGACCCTCTCCTAAAAATACACACAAAAAAGGCATATTTTTATTAGTCAACTTACCCATTGCTGAGATGTACTCTCTCTCTCTCTCTCTCTCTCTCTCTCTCTCTCTCTCACACACACACACACACACACACACACACACACACACACATCCCTTAAAGGAGAGGCTTAATTTGGCTCACAGTTTCAGGAGCATCAGTTCATGATCGGTTGGCTCCAAGGCAAGAGCAACACAGCAGAAGGGCATAATAGAACAAAGCTTCTAATGTTCACTGTGGCTGGGAAACAGAGTGAAGGAACCATTCTGGCCAGGGATCAGAAGTAGACACAAGGTCATACCTTAATGGCTCACCCAGGCACTTACAGAAGTGTGCTTGTTTATACCAAGTCCTCCTTGGTGGCTGCAAGACCAATTAAGTTGACCCACTTACCTTACCCACCATACCTTCCGTGGCTAAATTCTACTCTAAATGGATCACTGGTTCAGAACTGTCACAATGGTGGTTCGGCAACTGATTAATACTATGATACATTGCCCTCTCCTCCCTTTTTTGCCAGTTGATTAGTATTTATTTTATTATGTATTATTAATTCAAAACATTAAGCATTGTTGTATAACCAAAAATATTTTCATGATGGCATAAACACATATAGCCATGTGCTTTTCAACTAAATGTGACATTTCTCCCCAGAGGATACATGGAAATTTCTGGAGACCATTTTGGCTATGAGGGACTGTGATGGGTGCTACTAGTGGACAGAGCCAGGGATGTCACTAAAGACCACACAAAGCACAGGACTGCCCCATATAAGAGAGAATTATCTGGTCCATAAGGTCAATAAGATCAAGGGGGAGTGTTTGTATTTTAGGTATCCCCTTATAGGCTCATGGTTTGGTCCTCAGTGTGGCTGTTGGGAGAGACAGTGGATCCTTTAAAAGCTGAGGCTGATCAGGAGGCTTTATGACACTGGGATGTGACTTCCAGTGGCATTGTACAACTCTAGTCTTTTCCTCCTTTGCCTTTGCACTTCGCAGCTGCCATGAGAGGAGCAGTTTTGCTCCTCCACCAAAAGATGTGCCACCTGGACACCCACAGAAATGGTTCTCATGAATATGGACTCAAATCTCTGGAAGACAAAAATGAACCTTTCTTTTTTGTAAGTTGATTTCCTCAATTATTTGTTACAGTGATAGAAAGCTCAACAGTGCATAGAAAACCTCTGAATCCAATGCCAAAAAAATTCAGTGGAAAAGGAAATTAAGACAAAGCACAATAGGAAAGCAGGTCAGTAAAATTCAGCCAGCAGCAAATATTTGGCCATAAATGCATCACAAATTTGGCTTTGAGTTTCTTATCAGCAAAACCAAAGTGGAAAACACCATAGTTTGGAGGATACATACTGATTAAATGTAAAAACTAATTACCAGCTCCTGCTGGCCCACAAGCCTGATAAAAACTCTCCATAAGTTCAGCATGAAGAGGACAGAGCTTAGTGGAGAGGGCCCCATCTTCCATAAGGTCCCAAAGGTTAAATCGTTGTATGGTTTTGATGTGCCTGCTTCACATGACACACTACAGTGCAAAGACGAGCACAAGCCAACACAATTCAGCAAGGGCCATTCTACAAAGGACCAGCCTGGAAGGTCCAGTCAGCCTCTGTTTTGTTATCCTGTGCTCTGCTCCAGCCTGGACATCATAGAGAAGACGTAGAGTGGTAGTAACAGCAGATATTTCAGCAAATGTCTCCTGCGCTGTTTCTGACAACCACTCTCGGGGCAACAGAGTTTGTAATCATGTCTTCTGGCAACAAATCAGAGCAGACAGACTTCAATTGAGAGAAGAAATATGTTCTCAAGAATTCTACATCAGGAAGACATTCCTGTCTCCAGAATTTGTCAATTAATATATAACAAGTGAGGAAAGAACAAAACAAATTCTGACTTTACCAGTGATCCACTCTATCAACTGCATTAAGGGACCCAGAAGATCAGATTGAGTTCGTACTGCTTAACCTACAATCCAGTCAATCCACATCCAAGGTTGAAAGGTCAAGGAAAAAACATTTTTTTAAAGTATTGAAATGAACCCTGTTCAGAGAACTATTAATTTGTTTTGGGACAAATATAAAATAATTATTCTATGCCATGCGCCAAAAGTATAGTTCCTATTGTGGAAGATTTGAATGCTAAAAAAATAAAATGAAGGAAGAATTAAAATGACATATGTATCAATTAATTATAGCTAAGTGCATAGCCATCTATTTCATAACAACATTAACACTAAAAAAATAAAATATATCATCCAGTAATAATACTATAGCTGGACTCAATGAGTTTAAAAGAAAACTTAAAGTAATAGTGATTTCTGTATATATTTGGCTTTTATATCTTAGCTCTGAAATATGGTTAATTTGGGTTCCCATAAGTTTAGGAATAAGGGACATTATTTAGATGAAGAATAAAAGTCTCATGATAAACTAATAACATTGTGAACTTCAAAGATGCTCATGAAAGACATGAAATGTGGTAATTCATTAATTGACCCACAAAAATGACTGCGGTTATAACACACACCAAACACCTCTGCTTCTCCTCCTTCTGTTCACACAACCAAAATGAGCTGGATGAGCAATGAAACCAGGCTCCTTGGTCCCTTGGGCACCTCTAGTGTCCTTGTGTAGGTCAACAATTCAACTAGAACTTGAAAATGTGGATGTCTCTATTTTCCTAAGATTTTTCTCTATGTTCCATCCTGCTTACGCCCTTGATAGGTGGGTATAAGACAAGCCAAGAACCTTCATTTCTGAGTATAAGATATATATATAAAAAAAAAGATGTAGAGCACTAAAAAGTGGATGCTGAAAGTTGAGTCTTAAGAAAAACTAAGGTTTAGGCATACTGCAGCATCCAAAAGCACTGTTTTGAAATTCCAGGGGTAAAGCAAAAAACATAGAAGCCCTGTAAGATGCTGAAGGGTCATCCCAGGAGGCAAAGTGCTGGGAGAGAATGGAACATAGCTGGGTGTCACTCTGAGCAGACATCTGGAAGGTGGATGAGCTTTGTGCCGGGAGTGAACGGAACAGCAGCAGGGCAGGGCTGAGCGGGGGAAAGGCTCACTGCTGGGCCCAGGAGGAGCTCCCAGCTGCCAGGTTGATGTCTGGTGCTACAGTTCCAGGTGCTGGGTGCTGGGTGCCTCTCAGTGCTCTCTAACTGGGTGACAAAGACAAACCGGCCCTAAAGGAATCAACAATGAAGCATGCCTGAGACTTACCCTTGAATTTCATTTAAAAATACTAATTTTCAGGCTGGGGAGATAGCTCAGGAGCCTAAGCACCTGCCTGGCAAGCACAAGGACCCAAGTTTGATCCCTGGTACTGCATGTTGTGTGGACCCCAGAACCTCAGGCGTGCCAAGTCAGACTCTGAAGCCCAGCGTGGTGGTGAAGGCTTGTAATCCTAGTGCTGGGGAGGCTGAGACAGGAGAATCACTATGAATCCAAACCAGTTAGGGAGACCCTGCATCAAATGCAGAAAGAAAGAAAGAAAGAAAGAAAGAAAGAAAGAAAGAAAGAAAGAAAGAAAGAAAGAATTTTAAAATGTTAATTTCCCACTCTCTTGTTTTGAGATTCTGTATCATTGTTATTGTTCCTTTTTTTCTCTTTAAAATAAAATGCTGATATTAGCTGGGAATGTAGCTCAGGGGCAGAGTGCTCACCTAGCAAAAGCAAGGCCTTGGGTTCAGCCCCCAGTAACACACACACACACACACACACACTATAATATAAT
>NW_004524607.1:2008272-2031130 GCF_000260255.1 Octodon degus
AGAGAGAGAGAGAGAGAGAGAGAGAGACAGAAGACAATTTTTTAAATGCTGAATTTAAGCAATATATATAAGGGCTATCCAAGTTCCAGGGAGTAGACCGAAGGGCCCCATCCTGGGAGGCTAGGAATCTGCATATTTAATTAGTACCCTCAAATGATTTAAATGAAGGGTACCCAGGCCAGATAGTAAGGAACAAAAAGAATCATCTCATTCTTCAATCAGACCCCCAAACTAGTCAATCTTAGTGTTTAGGTCCTCAGAAAATTTTCTCCATCACATAAAATACGAAGTACAGAAAAAAATAGATAAATACAGATTTTAGCCAAACACAGAAAACTGAAGTTTTCAGTAGAAATAAAGCATTGAGGTCAACTACAAATTGTCAGGGACTAAGTCAGGAGCAGAGGGAAGAGCACTACAGTATGATACAAGGCATCTGGATCCCTTGGTGGTCAGGACACCCCAACTATCAGGAAGATTTCTATTCCTTTGGTTCCTTTCAAACTACAAAAATTAGTTTTCTCAAATCCAATCCTCTCACTAATGATAACATTAAAATCCAAGAGAAATGCCATCACTCTTGGCTGTATTCCAAGAATCACAGTCTAAAGCAAACAGGCTCTAGCAGGTGGGCTCAGCCAGCAAGGGCACTGCGAGGTATAAAGGTAGTCGCCTGCGTGGGCTAAGTGCTAGAACCTGTGCAGGGGATTTCCAGCAAGTCACTCAAGTAAAGAATTACCTGATGACCCCATTCAGTAGGTTCAGGCAGAGAAGGGCACAGCTAAAGAATGCACACTTCCAAACAGGGAGAGAAGAAAGCCTGTCACCTCCCAGGGCTGGCTGACCATGAGACGGGTCAGCCTGCTCCATGCCAGGGGGTGCTCTGGGCCAAATGCGTGTGAGGTCTGTAGTCCCTTAAAATTCATAGAGTGAAGTCATGGAAGAGGACATAGGCATCTAAGGAAGCGAGTAAGGGTAAGTGAGGTCATGTAAGTGGAACACTAAACCACTAAGATTAGTGTCCTTATAAAAAGAGACTTCAGGCTGAGCTTCTGGTATACTTTAGGAGTCTGACACAAGAAGATCCCAACTTGGGGTCTTGCTTGGACAAGTTGGTGAGCTCTTCTCACTGTGAAAAATAAAATAAAAAGAGCTAAGGGTATTGTTCAGTGTAAAGACTCTGCATTCAATTCCCAGTACTGGAAAGAATTGGGAACTGGGAATCCCTCTGGAGAGAGAGAGAGAATGGAGAGAAAGGAAGGGGAGAAAAGAGAGAAAGAGAGAGGGAGAAGGAAAGGGAATCGGGAGGTGAGAGGAGCAGGAGACCACAGGATGGACAGAAGGAGAGAGAAACTTCAGACAGCTCTTAGCAGCCCACATGAATATTACAAGTAATGTTTATTAAGCACTTAGGTGCTGGGTTAAGAACTTTATATGTATTTTCTCATTTAGATTCATAAAGACTCATCACAAAACCCATTTTATGGGTCAGAAAACTGAGGCTTAGAGAGACATTGAACAACTTCACTAAGATACCCAGGAAAGAACTGGTAGAAAAAACAGTAAAAAAATCACATGATCTTCCTCCAAAGTCTGCTCTCTTAGGAGACATGATATATTTCTTTTTACAGAGATGAAAGTCTCAATATTAATAACAAGGACTGGGGAGATAGCTGGACAGCAAGTGCAAGGACCCAAATTCAATCCCAGTGTCTCATGCGAGGACAGCCCCAAAACTGAGCGTGGTGGAATACACCTGTAATCCCAGTACTAGGGAAGCTGAGACAGGCGGATCACAACAAGTTCAAACTGTGTAGCAATACTCTGTACCAATACACAGAATAACAAAATGGAACAAAAATACAACCAAATCCCCAAGGACAGATAAAAGCCTGACAGCATAAAAAAAGTTCTAAAGACACTGGCTACACAGTGTCCAATAGCTTTGGGCCTGTAGGTAGAACCAGGCCTTGTTTTTAGAACATAAAACTCAGAGCCATAGTATTAAAAGGAGAAATCCCTCTACAGTGCCTCTTGCTTACATTAGGGGCCACATCCCAAACACTGAATGAGACATTGATTTAATCTGACTGAATGCTATATATTTCATGATAAATGTGTAAGTTAGTCTAGTTGATTTCTGATGTATTACAGGTATTTCATGCTGATAGTAGATACAGGTGGGACCTTTCAGATTTTATTTCTCAAAAGTAACATTGCCTAATGTTTTATTTTTTTTAATTTTTTTTATTTTTTTAAAAATAATTTTATTGAGAAACAAATAGCAATGAGACCGTTTCAAAACCAATTACTAGCACAGTTTCACTAATTAATACATTGCACATTATTGTCTTAGTGGTTGTTCACTGTACAAGATGCAGAAATGATATTCTGTCCACAAACACTATTAGAACAAAACTCACTATTCATTGAATTAAGAGAATGCAGCTGTATATCTATCCTGACTATTTTGAACATACAGATACAAAATGGTCATTCATTTGTATCCCCATTTTTGTTTCGTTTTGTCAGAGAAGGGTATTCCATTATCATTTAAATATCGTAGGTGCGTGAATTCAGCAAAATATTCCAATATAGTCCAGTAGTCCATAATAGTAGTGGGTTTTCCATAAGACTGACGATGACAGAAGTTGTTGACCTGGCTGGGGGGATAGTGCTGTAAGTTGGTTATAATTTAGCTTTTAATATTTATGGGACAAAAAATATATTTATGGGACATTATACATGCATTGATCATGATAAACTATGGTAATTATTACTATAATTTTCCCCCTCTACTTCTAAGACATTTTCTTGCTAGCAGTATGGTTAGAGTGTGAATTATATCATGCAAACCCTGTAGGATGGCCACCGTTGATTGATCCAAGTTGGATGCCTCTCTTAAATTTGGTAAATAAGATCCTTTTCCTAATTATATGAACCCATGTCAAATGTGTTTCACTTCTTTTTTAGAGAATATACATTTTGGAATTGTTGGTGCTATTTTTTAAATTAATTTTATTGAGAAACACATAGCAATGAGGCAGTTTCAAAACTGATTAGTAGGACAGTTTCAATAATTAATACATTGCATATTGTTTTCTTTATAGTGGTTATTCATAGTATAAGAGGCAGACATGGTATTCTGTCCAAATACTATTAGTACAAATCTTTCTTCTCATTGAATTAAGAGAAAGTAGCTATATATCTATCCTAACTATTTTGTATTATATATACAGATACAAAATGGTCCTTTGTTTGTATCCCCATTTTTGTTTAGTTTTGTCAGAGATGGGTATTCCATTGTTGTTTAAATACTGTAGGTGCATAAATTCAGCAAAATAACCCAATATAGTCCAGTAGTACATAATAGTAGTGTGTTATCCGTAGGACTTTGCCTAATGTTTTAAAATATATTGTGTATGTTCTAATTGGTAAAAATTACTAGACATTTTTAAAAGAAAATGTTATGATTTCAGTCAATATTTACAGGTGTTTTTCAATTAAAAGGCAAAAGTGTTTCCCTATTCTTACTACAGATAAGTTTTGAATTCAAAAACATACAAGGAAAAATAACTCGCTGATGTCACTGTTTTCTCACAAGGTATAACCAGGAAAATATGCTATGCTGTACTTAGGTTACTTAAAAGTGTTGACAGCAAAAATAAGGTATTAATCTGGTTTACATAAGTTCTCAAAATTCAGAGATAATTATAACTACAGCTAGGGGGACTTACAGCAAACTGTCAAACTCCATAAATAAAGGGGTCTAAGAGCTAGTGGGTGACAATTGCTATGTCTCAAAAAAGTTTATAAATTTACCTGTTAGCTCAAACGTTCATGGTTTGATAATACATGTGCTAATCCCTCCAAAAATTTATTTCCTAGAAGATACCAAAACCCAGGTAAAAGCTACAACAAATATGCTATATTAAGACTACTTTTACTGGGATCCACCAGAGTTTGTCTATAGAGACACATTTTAAGGCCTTAACTGTTCATCTCATACAACCCAGGTGAGCTGAGCCTTCTCGGGACTTCCTGCCTTATTACAAGAGAAGTTGTTCTCAGATTCCTTAGGCAGGGCTGCCTGCAGGAGGCCTTAAAACTAAAAAGTTATACCTTGCTCAGTGGGTCCCAGGTATCTGAATTAAGCTGCAGAAGTTGAAAGGGTTTGCAGGAATAAATTGGTCTCAGTTGAGGTGTTTTATAGTAGGAGGGATACAGAATGGAATTATAAACAGAAAATGAGAATAGTGATGCTAGCAGCCTACAAGAATGAAGGCCAGTCAGAAAACAGAAAATAGTTGTCTCCCTGAATCCAGACACAGAGAAGGGACATTTCAAGCAAAAAATGTCCAAAGCTGTTAGAGAAAAAAAGAAAGAAAGAAAAGAACTTGTTCATGATGGATTCAGAGGAAGTTTCAGATTGAGGTGGTCCCCTCTCAGCCTGAGGGAACCCATGTTAATTTCCAATAAAAGAAAAAGCCTGTCAGACTTTTAAAAGACACTCATGCAGATGTGTCAGTAGTTACCCAGCCAGTGGCCCCACTTGCCAACTGGAGAGGACTCAGTGTTCTCCCTAGGTCTGGCAATACATGTGTCCCCAGAAGCAATAAAGCTGGTGAGACAAAGAAGGCCAGTTTATTTGAGACAATACCCAGTGGCCATGGAAGATAAAAAAAAGGATTAAACCCCATATTTAAAAGACCTCTGCCAACTGACCTCAAAAATTTCTGACTAGTCTTTTTATAATTACAAACTTTAAATGGTTTTTACATCCACATCCTTCTGCAAATGTCGCAAAAGCTGTTCAAAAGATACTGAATAATGGTCTGTGAGATGTTGAGGTCCCCTAAACTCTACCTTTATCATCTTTATGGAAAGTTATTACTGTCTACTTGGTAAAAATCTTTAACTATATTTATAGTTATCCTGTTGACATTATTATTTGGCCCATGCATATTGAATAGTTTCTTTGGCTTTGTCTCCTCCAGATTTAAAGCTATTCAACCTACCCACGATAAAAATGCCTGGTGTCTATTGAGGGCCTTTAGACAGAACCTCTGAAGAGTATGTCTGACTGCCGGTTCACAACTACCGTCCCTTTCAGCCTAAAGAAGCCAGAGCTGTCATTGTCCATGATTCCCTCACTGCAGTTTGGGTGACTTCTTCAGAGGGGGAATGTTGCAGGCAGTTGAGTTAGATATAAATATTATAGGCAGTCAGACAAGACCAGGCCCTCAAGGAGACAATATGGAAGACAAAGTGACTTTGTAACTTTAGAAGAGACAGACATTCCTTACTGTGGGCCAGATCTCAAGACAAAAGAGTAAACAAATGTAGCCACATTCTTCCCTAGAAATGGGCATCAGTGGTTGATATTCTAAATAGGTATCAGTCACCTTAAAGGAGCCCAAATGAGTCACTAGCCCAACCCCCAACAGAAAGAGATCCTGTCCCATATTCATGCCAGCTTGCTACATGACTCACTTCCCCATTTGATACTGGATTTAATCAATTTTACCTGAGCAATGTTGGTTGTAATCTCATTGGTTGACCATAGTTTCGTCCCACCTCATAAAGTAAGTTGCCCTGTCTTCACCATCACATTAGACCTACCTCACCACATGATTTTCCTCTACAAAAGTCCCTGGAAGAGACAGCTTCCCAGGGACCACCTGCTTGGGGCCCCCTTCCTGTCCCTCTCTAGGAAGGAGCTTTCTTTCCCCCAATAAATATATTCTGCCTATAAAAAATACAACCAAATTGAATTAAGAAAATAAATTAAAAAATTAAGAAGAAGCTAAAAGCATAAAGTTATGCTTCATTTTTTTAAATAAAGGAAAATATAACAGTCAAGAGAAAAACCAAGAACAGTGACACAAGGTTGTTTTCCCAGTACTTGTGGAGAGTGAGGCAGGAGGATTCCAAGTTCCAGCTTGGCCTGAGGGACTTAGCTACATAACAAGGCTCTGTCTCAAAATAAAAAATAAAAAGGGGTGGGGAATTAGCTCACAGTGAAGGCCCAGGATTCAGTTTCTACTACAGAAAAAAGAAGCAGGAAAATTATGAATTAAAATGGAGGACACAAAAAGAAAACCAACTAAAATGTTATGAATGGCAGAGAGTAGTAGGGCATGTGTATAATCTCTGGAGTAGCAAAAGTTTGAGCATGGGCTGGAAAGCTTAGCAAGATCTTATTTCAAAAATTATTTTAAAATGGAAAAGCTTAACAATGGTAAAACACTAGATGTTATGAGACAATGTCACCTCAATGAAACAGGAAAGTGGGCTCTTGGGGATAGTAAAACACAATATCTCAGCAACATACAGGATGAGCCCACATCCTGACTATCCCATTTTGTGGCCAAACTCCAAGCAAACACGACCTTTACTCTGATTTCTGTGTTGCATGTAACAGGTCAGATGGAGTTGGAAAGTGGTGCTTCCCACCGAACACCCCCATCTTAAAAGATTTGGCGTATTGGTAGTGCCAGGGATCAAATCCATGGTCTTGTACCTTCTGGGTGTACTTCTAACACTGAATTACATTGCCAATCCTTTTAATATTTTTATCTTGAGTCAAGATCTCACTCAGTTGCCCAGGCTGAGTGACTGATCCTCCAACCTAAGCCTGCTGGGTAACTGGGCAAAGAAACTCTTTAAAGACAAACAGATTCATGTCCAGTGCATCTGGGAGTGCTGTTGTGGCCTCTCTGGGGTCCTCTCCCTGCCCACCTCCTGGGGGCACTTCTTGCCCTCGAGCTGCTCACTGTGGGACCCTGGCAGCACTGCATGGCTGCTTGAGGCAGTTGCCATGGCCTCATGGAGTTACCCCACGCACAGCCACAACAGCCAACAGCTCTGAGAAACCCATTTCTGTTTGTTCAAGCCATATATGCTGACCTTGGACAGCACTCTTTATTCCTACTTCCAGTTTCTCCTTAATAAGTCCTAATTTCCTAAAGCAATTTTAAGGAGCACACTCAAAATTCTTGAGTTAGAGTGCATGCCTTTAATCCCAGCACTCTGGGAGGCTGAAGCAGTAAGATTATAGGTTTGAGTCAAGCATGGGAATTGAGGGAGACCCTGTCTCAAAATTTAAAAATAAAAAAAAGGACTTGGGATGAGTTCAGTGTGAAGGTGTCTCAAAAAAAAAAAATGTTGCTTGAGATTTTATGTCACCTTCCATAAGAGAGATATCATTTAAGTAAGGCACAGACCACTGTCCTCATTGTCCAATTTAAAAATAAATAGATAATGATTCTATCTGGAAGGTGATGGTTCTATCAGGGGGATAAATATACCAGGTAGCAAGTACACTTTTAGATGGAAAACTTGAGCCTCTCATAATAGCACCATGGGAGCTAGAAACATGGAAGTGAGGAGATGATAAATGGACTTCTCCACAGTGACCCTTGACTCCTACCTCCCAGAGGAAAGCCAGTCAGTGCCTCATGATTAATTTACTCAGCATGTGAGAGCAGCCTGTGCTTTACGATCCCACAAGAAAATAAGAGGAAACAGCAAAAAAGCAACAAGATAAAAACAAAACACCTTGTTTTCAATAGTGATACTTAACCATCAGCACCAATTAAATCACTGGCCACCTATCCAGGAAGCAACAACTTCAGCTGCCATCCGAGATGCCTCTGCCCAACTGCCTTCTGCCAGCCAGGGCACCAGCAATGTCAGAGACAGAGAAGAGCATCTCTTTACACAACCTCTCAGACTTGATGACTGTCATCCTGACTTTCATAGCCAGAGGAAACAGCAAGTCTATTTATTTCATATTCATTGGAGGAGTGACACAGGTAACACACTCCAATGAGACTGATGTAAAAGAATCAGCACATAAATCCTTGAAATAATGTCCAGCTGTGTATGTCTCCTATTCAGATGAAAATGGCCAGGGTCTTTAAGGAAAAAAATTAAACAGGACAATATGCAACAGGAATGGAACAGGATCATTGGAAGAGGGTAAGATGTAAGTTGGAAAGAAGAATGCCAGAAGCATTCCAGAGAGAAAAATCTTTGTAGGCCAAATCCAGCTGCTAAGGCTGAGTATGAAAGAGAGGAATGGGATATCTTGTTTTATAGAGATCTGGAAAGGAATATAAGTGAATGAATGAGTGAGTGAATGAATGAATGAATGAATGAATGAATGAATGAATGAATGAATGAATGAATAGTGCACCTATGGCACCTGAAAGGTACGACCAAAGACTGTGAATCTGATATCACATGGCACAAGGAGGAGAGATGCTTCTTGGCTAGAAGTGGCAGAAGACTCATCTTTAAAAGAAGACTCATCTTCTGATGAGGGGGCAGAGTGAAGAGACATGAAGTTGGAGAGGAACAGGAATGCTGGCTGGGTGACTCAGACCCCTAGTGATGAAAGCTTGCACCACAGGGATGACAATGAGAATGGTAAGAATGGATCAACCTCATGATAGGTGACACTGGTGACCCTAGGCTTAACTCCAACATGCTGCCTTGGACATGGTCCAGTTGCATAGTTAACTACAAGCTTTAAGGGACTGGTCAAGGAAAGAGCAAGTATATTTATTGCATACCCATTGGAGGAGTAACACAGGTAATAGATTTAGAATGTCATACCAGAAGTCCTAAGTTTGCCTTTGGATGCAGTAAACTTGAAATTGTGTTATTATATGGATCTAAAATGTTCCCCAAAAGTCTCAAGAGTTCAGAGTTGAGGATTTTGGAGGCTGACTGGACCATGTGAGCTCTAACTTAATCAGTGAGTCAGTCTATTGATGAGTTCATAGCTGAATGGGGCATGAAGAGGTTGGTCCCAGTGGAAGGAGGTGGATCACCAGGCATAAGTCTCTCTGGTTCTTTCCTTTCTTTCTGCCTCCTGGCTGCCAGGAGGTAGGCAGCTTCTCTCTACCATATTGTTCCCCTATGATATCGCTGCCTTGAGCCAGCTGACCATGGACTGAACCTTCTCAAACTGTGAACCAACATAAAGCTTTTCTCCTTTAAGTTGTTCATATCAGCAATTTTGTTCCAGAAATGACTAATACAAGGTGACAAATAATTTCTCACATGAAATGCTTTGAAAACCTTTAGTGAGAGCAGAGCTGTGTCAGGAAAATCTTGGGCTAATGGATGTCCATCAGTGGCAATGTTCTCTAAGGTGCAACTCTGATGAATACTTTTGCAGATCTCTAGGAGAAATTTGTCTTTGCTGTGGTGTAGGTGAATAGGCACATCACCACAATGTGTTGAAGGGAGGATCTTAAAGAATATGGGAGTGGAAGCTTTTGCCATAGCATACACATGTTTCACATAGAGAGCTCAGGAAAAAACCACACTCCACCAGACCAGGGTGTCACTCTCACAGAAGAGAATACCTTCAGGTGACCTGTTTTCCCTAACACACTTTTCTAAGTAAGCTCTTTGTATGTATGTTGAGAGGCAATAGCATCTCCCTGTGATTTCAAACCAGAAGAGGAGAAATGACCAGGCAAGCTGCTCCCTCATTTGTTCCTCTTGGGTAGGAAGACCTAAGTGTCCTATGAGAATATCCTCCTCTATCCCCAGAATGCACAGAGTCATGTGGCAGTGGTCTCAGAGACTCATGTGACTGCAGTAGAAGATACTTATTTAAGCCTTAGAGATGAGCCTTGATAAATAAATCCTACAGAAGCACTGGAATTTACCTAGATCTGTACATCTCCTCTTGCCCTCAATTAATATCATGGTCCCTGTGATTCTGGAAGAACCCACCTAGACTCTAGGAGATTGAACAGAGATGACCATATGCCCCTGGATGATTTAACTGTCTGAAGGTGGAAATAGAAGAAATCTAATTATTGAGAGTAGTCAAATAATAGTATTGTAACCCTAAGGATTTGGGGAAAAGCAGAGTTTATAAAGTAGCTTCTATAAAATAATAATTTAAAAAGTATAATTTAGGTATACTTTTACACTCTGAAAAAATATGATGAATATATAAAAGGCCTGGTAAAACCAGATGGAAAATGTAGTGAAAAAAGAACTTAATAATCTTGACTTCAGAAGAAACTTAATCTCAAAATTAAGCAAAATTGGATAATATGCAAGTGGAAATTAAAAAGAAAAAGGAATAGGAAAACTGATCAAGAAAAATTAAAAGACAACAGTAGAAATAAAGTCAAATTTGGAGTGGAAATTTAAATGAAAGATGTAGAAAGGGAGTAAAGAGAACTCTCATCATACAAATAAAAGGTCAAAGGAAAAGGTGTTGCATGAAAAGTGATGATTTTAAAAGGATAATTTACTTTGATTTTTTATTTATCAGAGAGGGAGTTTTTTTAAGAGACCAAACAAGCCAATAATAGTCTCCTTGTCCAAAGATTTGGGCTGCCAGAGGAGCTGCATCAGGCCATGGGACTTGGACTATCTTTTCCTTTCCACCCACTATCTTTACTATTTTCTAAAGCTTACAAGATGGCTGCTGGGACTCCAGCCGCTACCCTCACATCCCAGATGTGGTACAAAGAAAAGGTAAGAGGAAAATGCAGCTCATCTAATGAGTCAGCTCTCTTGAAAGAGCCTTCCCAGAAGGCTCATTCTGTGACCTCTAAATATATCTCATTAGATTCACATATACCATAACTGTCCCTCCCTGCAAGGAGGAAGCCTTGGAAATAAAGCTTTTAGATTTGGATTGTTTCCAATTAAGTAAGGTTCTGTGAGTATGGAGAAAAATGAGAGGAAAGATGAGTAGATAAATAACAGCCTGAGCTAAATACAATAACAAAGGTACAGAATCAATTTGCATTAGGTAAAGCTTTTCCTGTGCTGAGTAGGGAAATCAGAAGAGTTATTCATGTCTCCACAAAGCAAAGAACAGCAACAGAAACCTGCATACCTTGATAGCTTAAGCAAAATGTTCTAACTCCACTTAAAAAATATCTTAAAGATACCAAATCCAGAAAAAAAAATCTCAAGATTATCTACAAAGAATTTAGGGTCCTTAAATTTATGGAGTCTGATTTTGGTTTCAATTCTTTATGTGTTCTAGACATTAGTTCTTTTGTGAAGAACTTTGGTGATTTCTTTTGATATGCAAAAACTTTGAATAAGATGAGATTCCAATTGTTGGTTCTTTGTAATATTTCCCATGCCACTGAGTTTTGTTCATAAAGTCTTTGCTTACATGTCTGTCTTCAAGAGTTCCACCTATTCTCCCTTCCAGTAGATTTAATGTTTCTGTTTTAGTATTTAGATTTCAGATTCATTTTTAGTTTAGTTTACTGCATGGTGATAGACATGGATTTAGGCTTTTTAAAAAGTCTTTGGCATATGGAAAGATAGTTTTTCCAGCACGGTTTATTAAAAAAGCTATCTTTCTTCCAATGAATACATTTAACCTCTCTGCCAAAGATTAGGTGGCTGAATGTGTTTGGAGTTGTTTCTCCATCTTCTAATCTAGTACAAATGGCAAGTAAATATATGAAAAAAATGTTCAACAACACTGATCATTCAAGAGATGCAAATTAAAACAACACTGAGATTTCATCAAGAAATCAATGAATAACTAATGCTGGTGAGACTGTGGGGGGAAAAGAACCCTTCTCCATATTTGTGGGAGTGTAAACTGGTGGAAATTCTTCAAAAACTAGGACTTGGGAGGGCTCACCAAATAGCTCAGCAAATTAAAGAACCTGCAAGCAGGTGCAGGAGCTGGGGGTTTAATCCTCAGGGCTGCCATGCTGGCCCTGCCCCCAGGGCGCACTGAGATGTCAATTGAGACTGGGTGTTGTGGTGCACACCTGTAATCCCAGCTCGGGGTGGAGGGGGGGGCTGTAAACAGTGGATCACTGTGAGTCCAATCTAGTCATGAGACCCTGAACACACTGTAGACCCTTCCCTAAAAAATAAAAAAAAATAAATAAACTAGGACTAGGAGTCCTATTTGACCCAGCTACTTCCCTCATGGGTACCTTCCCTGAAAAATTAAGGATATTATGCCACAATGCTATCTGTGCACCCATTTTTATATCAGCATGATTTGCCATAGCTAAATCTTGGAAACAACCCAAATGCCCATCAACACATAAATAGATAAAAAAAGATGTGGGTGTTATTTCATACAATGGGGTACTACTCAGCCATAAAAAATGATAAAGATGAGATATTTATGGCAAAATGGATAGACCTTGAGACCATACTCTTAAGTGAAATAAATCAGACACACTTGTGTAAATACTGCATTGTTTCCTTGATGTGAGAAACTGAAAGCATAAATAAGAACCAAAACACATAACAGATATCGTCAGATAGGAGGAAATTGTTCAAAATGAAAGGTGAATGGGAAGGGCAGGGAATGGATAAAATAGAAACAAACCTTTGTAAATAAGAAAAAGAAAGGAGTTTGCAGGGAGAGGCGGGGAAAGGGAGAAAAAAAGAGAAACTAAAATAGGTCATGTATAGGTACATGTTCCCTATGATGAATGTGATCATTATACATGCCAAAATTATATAAATAAGCTTAATAAAAATTAAACATATCTAAACACACAGAGCTGGGTGTGGTGGGACATACCTGTACATCTAGCATGGTATGACAATGAGTTAGAAGATTTTTAAATTCCAATCTTGTCTGAACAACTTACTGAGTGCCTGTTTCAGAATTTATACAAAGAAAAGGAGCTGGGGCTATAGCTTAGTGCAGAGGTCCTGGGCTTCATGCCAAGTCAGTGACACACACACACACACACACACACACACACACACACACACACACACACAATATGATAAAATGCCAACACTTGTTCTTGGGTTAAAAAAGCAATAAAATGCAAAATTTTCTAAAAGTTTCATTTAATAAGAGAGGAAAACACAGAAAAGGGGGAGGGAAGCAAAGAAGAAGGAAAAGAGGAAGGATAAAGGAGAATTAAAATAAATAAGAGAGAGAGAGAAACTGAGGCAGAAACAGAGAGACAGAGAGAGACAGAGAGACAGAAAGAGACAGAGAGACAAAGAAAGAAAGGAGAGGCAAGAAGACGGACAGACAGACAGATTTTCAAAAAACCAGGAAAGTAAACTACAGATTAAGAGCAACTCAACATTTATAGAGGAATGATGGTCACAATTCAGAATTTAGGAGAATGAACAGTTTTCTTGGAGAAGATAATTTGTTTCAAGCAGAAGTAGCAACTCTTAAGTAGAATGAGCATGAGACTGATGCCTTGCATGGACTGCCTCAAAGCAGGCATCAAACCCAAGACAGTTTACAGGCAGAAGCTTTCTGAATTTAAGGCAAAAATCAGCACGACAGCATGTTCATGCTCTGGGTTTAGCCAATGTTTCAGCGCCTCCTACCCCAACTGAAGAAAAAAAAAAAAAAAGAAAAAAGGCGGAGAGGAAAGAAGGAAGGAGGGAATAGAAAATTAAAAAGAAACATAAGCACTCAATTCCTTGTGCCAGAGATAATATGAAAGGCTCAAAGTGGCCTAAATTGGGTTAATTTGAGCATCAAAAAGAATAATTGTAATTGATTATATCATGCTGAGTAGGTAAAAATCTAAGCGAATGTGGTGCTTCCCTTTCCCTAAAAGTAGAGAGATTTTTCAGAGAATGACTGATAATACATGTAGGGGAAATACAGAGGCACAGGGATTTTTTTTTTTCAGAACCAGGGGTTGAACTCAGGCCCTTGAGCCATGTAGGGAAAATACTCAGCAGGAAAGTCTCCATTTGGCAACCCAGTGCGACCATGCATTCAGGCAGATCCACAGCATGACAAAGGTAGTTCGTGACTATTTGCTCCCTTTACTGAAGGTGCAGATGCTTTGTTCCTTTTAATGGAGATATCTGAAGATCACCGCTCTAAACAAGACAGCACCACATGTGAAGTTAACAGGCAGAACTTAAACCTCAAAGATAATAAAGAGCTAGTATCTATGATGGCATCTCTGTAATCTCAGCACTCTGGGAGGCTGAGGCAGGATTGCAATTTGGTCTCAGTTTGGGCAAATTAGACAGCTGGTGAGAGCCTCAAAAGTATGAACACATATATAATAGGCTGGGGATGTAGGTCAGTAGGGAGGCCTTGGGTTCAATCCCCAATACCATCCGAAAAATGTATAACACAGAGACTTTATTCAGACAGGTAAGAGTAACACCAACCTCACTTGCTTGGTTTGGGGGAGGGAACACCAGGACAAAGAAGGAGTGAGGGGTCAGATGCAAACAAGACCCCTCACTCGCAGGTGAATACCACAGAGGACTTGCTGACCACAGACTTCCCTAAAGAGAGGTGTCTCCCAGACTCCAGGACCCAGGCACCTTCCCCCACTTTCTGTCCTGAGCTTACAGACAGCAAGCAGTAGGCAGCAGGAGGGCAGAAGTTCCTGCAAGGGGAGCAGTGGGAAGCAGTGAGAAGATGACAGCTTCCCTGGCTGTACCTCCCTGGTGAATGGGTGCAGATGGGGGACACCACTCCTCCTGGGGAGCATCTAAGATTTGCTGCTGTGACTTTCCTGAAGAGCCACTCTTCGGTGTACACTGGAGGACACCTCCATGTACCTTTAGTTTCAAGAGCTCTGTTTTTGAGGGTGCTTTTTATGGAAATAAAAAAAAAATACAGTCAATGACGTGCATATAATGTATTCATCATTCAATATTTCTTTTTTTTGGTAGAACCGGGGATTCAACTCAGGCCCTTGCACTTGCCAGGGAAGTGCTTATTCCACTGAGCCATCTCCCCAGCCCCCGATCATTCAATATTTCTAGAACCGCTGCCCTCCAAGGCTAATGTCACTTCAGAGCCCACAAACAGATGAGTGACTGAAGGGACAGGGATGTGTGTGTGCCAGAGAAATGAGCTGTGAGGGCCTCGAGGTTCCCAGCTATAAAATGAAGCTGATGCTACTTGCTGCATGAGCTTAGGAATACTAAAATTATGTGTTTTAACATGCAGTAACCTGCTGCAATAGAAAGTCAGGGCAACTTGGGTGCAGTGACACACACTCTGATTCCAGCACCGAGGAAGCTTAGGCAGGCCGATTGCAAGTTCAAGGCCCATCTGGGCAATTTAGTGAAAACCTGTGTCAAAAAATAAAAAGGGCTAGAGATGTAGCTCAGTGCAAAAGCCTTGGATTCTATCCCAGTATCAAAAGCACCAAAAAAAAAAAAAAAAAAATCAATGCACTATGCAATATAGAAATAGTAGGAGAAGAAAACTCATCTGATAAATTGCTGAAGGATCACAACTTGTGTTTAGGGTGTGGTTTCAATACAATATATGTATGCCTGGAGGCGCTACACTATGACACGAATGCTTCTTCCATCTTCCAGTGGCACTGCAGGTGATTGTTCTATGCTTTGTACACTATTTTGTTTAGAAGTTATAGAACTTAATTTGTTATAACACAAATCAGGGGGCAAGTTGCTTTTAAAGGGCAAGTAATAAAGATTCCGTGTGGTGTGTGTGTGTGTGTGTGTGTGTGTGTGTGTGTGGTGATAGAAGACTGAACCCAGGGTTTTCACACTGAACTACACTCTCTCCTTTATATTTTATTTTGAGACAGGATCTCACTAGGTCACTAAATTGCTAAGGCTGACTTGAACTAGCAAACCTCCTGTCTTGGCCTCCCAGAGTGCTGGAGTTATAGGAGCACATCCCCCATCCAGTTAGGACTGCAAGTTTTAGGGTTTTGCAATCTTCATTTTTAACACTCAGCTCTGTCACAGTAGCACAAAGTAGCTAAAGATGCTATGGAAATGACAGACATGATTGTTTTCTAATAAAATCATACAGAACCAACCCTAGTTGGTTGACACATGTGCTACATAATTATAGATAGATAGATAGATAGATGATAGATAGATAGATATAGATATAGATATAGATATATAATATTTTTAAGATAAAACCATAATGAACATATGAGAAAAATCAAGGAAAGAGGATTTCCCTAGTGATGAGACAGAGATGTAGAAGGTAAGGAAGGCTTTCACAATCTTTTTTGGACAAAAAAATTTAGAACAACTATAAAAGAAGGGGAAGTGCAAGACAACTAAATACTAGAAAGAAACTTGGGCTGGTGAGGGTTTTCCTCATGTAAGCAAGTGGGAAAGCAAGTTGGATGTGGTGGGCTATACTTTTCCTCTGATAGCACTAGGGGACACTGAGTTAGGAGGATCATAAATCTGAGCCCAGCATGGACAACTTGGGGATTTAGTGAGACCCTGTCTGAAAAATAAAAGAAGAATAAATGAAATAAAAAGAGAAGGATGGAGGGAAGGAAGGAAGGAAAGTAGGAAGGAAGGAAGGAAGGAAGGAAGGAAGGAAGGAAGGAAGGAAGGAAGGAAAGAAGGAAGGAAGGAGAAAGTATAAAGCAGACCATAGACATGTACTCCAGCCTGGGCCTTGGGGCCATCAGAACATCCTGCTTTACCTGACACTTAGTTCACAAAGTGTGCTGCCCACATGCAGCCACAAGCCCAGAGACAGGGTCCTGCCTCAGGCTGAGCAAACGCAAGTTCTGTGAGCCAGGGAGACAGCTGCACTTGAGCTCTATCGTTGGGGAGAAGAAGGGTAAATGGCACTCAGTGTTGATTCCTCACCCAGCCTGCATTCTATGAATCTATAAATGGCTTAGCTAATTTCCAAATCTCACTGAGCTCATCGCCCGGAAAATGCCTGAAGTCATGATTTCCACCTGCTAATAACACTTTGGAAAAGAAAACAACAGATTTGAAAAATAAAAGGGCTGGGACAATGGCTCAGTAGAATAAGTGTTTTCCTGGCAAGTGCAAAGGCCTGAGTTCAATCCCACCAAAGGGGGGGGGGGAAGAAGAAAGAAAGAAAGAAAGAAAGAAAGAAAGAAAGAAAGAAAGAAAGAAAGAAAGAAAGAAAGAAAGAGGAAAAGAACATATCAGGATCCCTCAAGAGCCATCTGCAAATTCCTACCAAGATGTGAGCAATGGAAAAACAAAGCGACTCACACTCTTGCTATACAATAAAATTTCCAAGCCAAGAAAGCTAATCATCAAGGAAAATTCCCACCACAAAGTTTAATGTTTCTATTTTAAAAACTGCATTGATTACAATGTTCAGGAGAAGCAAATAAACACTTGGGGGGGGGGGCGGTGTCAGAACACAGACTAAAACCTTCCAAAGACCTTAATGTTTCCCTCTTAATTGCTACCCTTGTCCACCACCCTTATATCTATAAACACAATTCGGGTTTCAATTTGTTTTATTTCTCTTGCTACCTCCACCTTCTCTATGTAGCTGACAAGTTTCATAAAATGCTTTCTCTAGAAACTGAAATGACCCCAGATTAGGTGATAAATGCCACTGAACTCAGAGTAGGACATGGGGCTCTGGCTAGCACTACCTGGTATTCTTGTTTCCTTCTTCAACTTTAGAGTTGAAGAATGCCACACTGAGGGCTATGACACCCCTAAAACTCTGCACCAGGGAGGCCAGTGTCTGGGGACATCTGCCACCAGACTGGTCCATCTGCTAGTGATGGGCACCTTGCTAATCCCTTCACTTTGCCTCTGGGTCCTAACTGAGCAGAAACTGAAGAAATGTGAATTTCAAGCAAGACTGAAGACATCGTGTCCTTTGACACAACTATTCAAGTCCCCAAGGGATAGTTTAAAGATTCTCTGGATCATTAGGAAAGGAACATTTGTACCAAGAGCTTCAGCTCCATGCAGGTTTCTACAGCATGGAAACCCCAGTCAGTGGACACTGTGTCCTGGCCCCAAGTGGTCAAAGGTCAAGATCAAGACCATTCAGTCCTGATAAAATTTATTTAATTGAAGAATATCCCAATGATTTCTAAGCCACTGACAAGGGCAGCATTGTATTTAATAATAAAACTTGAGTAGCTCCTTGGGAAGCAGTGTTGTAAATTTCAGGCTCTTATTCTGAGCTCTAGGAAGACAAAAAATTCAGCTGCAGATCCATTCATGGTGGAAAGAGTTCCCAGCCCATGATGGATGCACCATAAATTGTGTGGAAAGTAAAATAGTCACCCTTGAAGGCCAAATCTTCAAATTTGCTTTTCAAATGAGGTGCTTCTTCACTGCAGAGATTTTCCTCTGTTTTGTTTTCAGACATTTTCTCCCTAAACTATATAAGTGAATTTTTGTATAAGTGTGTGTGGGGGGGAATCCCACACATAAAATTCATAAATGCTCCTCATATAATAGATGCTTATGAAATGTTTTATGAATTAACAAATAATGGTAAATTTCCTTGAGAATTATTTAACCCAAAAATATGTATGTATGTATGTATGTATGTATGTATGTATTTATTTATTTATTTATTTATTTATTTATTGTATTTGGTACAGGGTTTCACTATGGAGCTTAGACTCCTAGTGATACTCCTGTTTTCAAGCCTCAGGCCTCAAGTGCTGGGATTACAGGAGTGTGCCACCACACTGGGACTCGGTTGCTGAGGGTTGGGGAGGGGCCAGTGTGGCATGTGGTGCTGTGGATCAAATCCCAGTCCCTGTGCTTGTCTAAGCAGGCACTTAGTTTGCTGAGCTTTCTCACCAGCCATACCCCCGAAATTTTTAAAATAGAGTGTTGCATCTCACAGGCTGAGGCAGGATACTCATACCCAGGCCCAGCTTGGACAACCTGAAGACTTGGTAAGACCCTGTTCCAAAATAAAAAAATAAAAATGCTGGGGGTATAGCTCAGTGTGAAGACCCTGGGTTCAATCCCCAGTACCTAAAAAAGTACAAATGCTTACATATTGCACATACGTATATTTCCATGTAGTAGTTGAGTAAAAATAGAAACATATATATACATATAATGCATTCTTAATTTAGTTTGTGATTTCAGGGGTTCCTTGGTTGAGTTCTTCTTCAGAAGCTGGAAGCTTCCTCAACTTTGAGTGTATGTGTTTAGTGATATCGTTCCTTTCTCTGGGGAAAAAGATAAGCTAACAATATGAGAATTGCATTATTTTTCCCAAAGATGTCATGTCATAATCAGAATGTATGGTTCTAAGAAAGACAAATTTTATTTCATTGCAATAAAATGATGGAAATGCTTGCAAAGTTCCCCAGCTAGACAGCTCATCAAAAACCGTGCTAGCTATTTAACACTGTTATAAAGGAGGCAGACAACAGTGCCAGTAAAAGCTCCTGCTGATCTTACAACCAGAAAACTACAATGCTACCAATTGATTCTACCCTTAGCGACACTCCAAGAGGCAGTGACCACCAGCTCACCCTTCCACATCTGCACAGATCTGAGCAAAATCCCTGAGTGGCAACCCTCCAAACCCAAGGGGCCCAGGTGTGCTGAGGCTCAAGAAAAATGAACAAACCACATACCCTTCTGGGTGTCTGAATCCTTAGAGATCCTAAGGTTTCTACTGTTGCTTATTTTCAGAAGATTTAAAAGTCAGTCCAGGCTCAGAGAAGGGAGCCCCTCAAATATCAGAACATTGGAAAACATCACCTTAGGAAAGATTATCAAGCAATCCCCATTCCTAACACTGCTCAGATCTGGAGAGCAGGGGAAACACAGGGCATACTCTACAGGAAAAACAAGGTTCCACCCCTTACTTATGTAAGCTTGGGGAAGCCCCTTAGCTCTTGAGTTTGTCTGTTTATGTATCCAAGGTAGTAGACATTTAAGATGCCATCTGTACACATCAGCCAGACTTCAAATAGTTATTGAGCACAGAATACTCTTCTTGACACTTAAGAGAATGGACAGGTAAAGAAAAATCCCTGTCTTGTGGAACTCACATCTTCTAATTTCCTGGTGTCCTTCAGGATTGTCCATTGCTGCCCGCTTCCTTTGCATTTCCACTGTGTTCCACCCTTTTGGTGAAGAGAAACTGCTTCCAGATGGTTAAGATGTTGATGGCTAAATTTTGCTCTAGTTTTACAGAACCTAAAGCCATTGTAATATCTCTCCTTAGTTTTTAGTTCTGTTTCTAAAAAGAGCTACCCTCTTTTCCTGAAAGTAAGACCTAGCTGGAAAATAATCAGCCTTAGATACTGGAGATCAAAAATGTCATCCCCAGTCAGCCTGTCCTTGTCTCACCTTCCATCACTATTCTCTTGCTGGGTGGCTACTCTGTAAGTCAACTAAGGTAAGTATAGGCTGATTGGGAATGGCATTTTTGATCTCTAGTTTCCAAGTCTTATTAGTTTCTAGCCAGGGCTTATTTTTGAAGAAATGTGGTAGTCCCAGGAAGCCAAGTCTATTGTAATTTTCTGGAAAAGAAGAAAAAGGGAGAAACATTCCCTGAATGATGGAAACCCTACTCAGCATGTAGCTTTCCTGCCCACTGCACCTTTTCTTCCCTATAAAATTTCTTTGCACCACTGAATCTCCAAAATTGAGCTCTGTTGAAGGGGTAGCCTCTCTACCTTCCCAAGACTGCTGGCCTTTAAATGACCCTGGTTCCTTAATACCAACTACATCTTATGATATGCATATCAGCCTTTGAGTGGTGGGTAGACTTGGCCTTTACCTCCAATAACATTAGTTGATGTTACAGTATGCATTTTGTGGATGCATATACATGAATAATATGCAAGAAATTGAAGACTTTCTCAACTATTGGGTTGTTCTTGAAATCATTCATTCATCTGACCTTCAGGGACAGAAGCTAGGAAGGCTAAGATAAATGTAATCCTTAATCTCGAGGTGCTCATCATTGATAGACCCTGAAACAGGAGAGCTGGCAGTGAGCACATAGTGATGCGCACAGTGGGAACTCTGGGGGAGGAGAGAGAAATCGTATCCACCAGGAAACATGAGTGATGGCTTCTCTAGGAAATAGGAATTAATAGCAATCTTAAAAAATGAGTGGAGAAACTACCAAAAGTAGTAAACAGCATAAGGAAAAATATATAATTATAGAAGAGGATGGAGCAGGCTTGGAAAAATGGAAAGAAAAAGAATATCCAGGTGGCTATAGCAGGAGACAGAAGAGGGAAATGGGGACATGGGCTGGCCATGCCATGCAGGCTACAGTGCTAGCCTGGGAGCTCACTCTTTATTGCACAGGACAGCCACTCCAGTGGGTTCTGAGCATGGGAGTGGCATGCTTATAGTCAAGATGACAAACTCAGTGTGGCTCACAAAAGCAAAAACCAGAGGGCATAACAGCCAATAAGTGACTTAATTCAACAATAATTGACTGACTGACTCCTACTGCTAGTTGTTAAGCTGACTCCTCTCTTTGATGGTTAGAGAACACCAAGTAGGAGAAAAACATAGAAGCTCAGTACTTAGAAAATGTCTTAGCAACAAGGACAATGCCTCAACCACCACCTTGTAAGGTAGGGGGAAATAGTTTGTGGAAAGGGCAAAGAATTTTCTCAGAGGATACAGAGACCTGAAAATATCATCACACTAGAATCCAGAAGTTTTCATGGAAATCTATTACACAGTGGAGTCAGAGAACATTTTTGAGGTTGAATTTCAGTTAGAGAGAGCCTTGTTAAATCAGTCTGTCAGTCAGCAAGTACCTGGTACAGTATCTGCCATGCTCCAGGCACTGTGCCAGGCATGAGGTAAATAAGCTTCTAGAGGAGTTTGCAAGTTAGAAGGTATCTCAGTCAGCTTTCCCACTCCTGAGACATAATACCTGACCCTGTTGAAGAGAGGAGAGGAGAGAAGAGGAGAAGAGAGAGGGAATAGTGAAGGGGAGGGGAGAAGAGAACAGAGGAGAGGACAGGACAAGACAGGAGGGGAGAGGAAAGGAGAGGAAAAGAGAGGAGAGGAGGGGAGGGGAGGGGCTTAATTTGGCTCATGCCTTAAAAGGATTCAAGTCAACTTGCTCTATGGCAGGAACATCCTGGCAGAAGGGTGGCAAAGGTTGTAAGATGCTTCCTACATCTTACCACACATGTAGGAAGCAGAGCAAGAAGGGAGGAGCCAGAGCGGGAGATACACACTTCCAGGCCCCGCCCCAGTGACTGCCTCCAATCAGGCCCCACCTCCTTACAGCACTTTAGCTAGAATTCATCAATAGAGCAATCAACAGGTGATAGTGCCCCAGGATCCAAGTCCTTTCCAAAAGCCCCACCTCAACACATGAGATTTCTGGGGGCATTCTAGAGGTAAACAACAACAGAAGGGGAGACAAGCAGCAAGCACATAAGCAATAAAATATTTAACAAATCATGTGATGCTAAGTGTTGTGAAGAGAAATAAAACAGGGAGGCAGAAGAGCACCTATTGTAAATGGGTGCGCAGGAACAGCTTTCTGAAGGTACATGATTGGGACCTGGGGGACAGTCACTCCAGGTCAAGGGAAAAGTCAAGGTAACAGCCCACCTGACACGTTCTAGGAAAAGCAGGGACACTGGGGTCCAGTGAGCCATGGGAAGGTGGATGCAGAGCTGTGTAAGCCAAACAAGGGAGTCTGGGTTTTATTCCAAGGCGGGAAAGCTTATTGGGAGATTGTGGGCTAAGAAGGAACACAATCTCTGCTCTAGGAGGATGGGGATTTGTGACTGTTTTGTGTTGTGTTCTGTTGCATCACTGCAGTTAAACCCATGCCTGGCACCCAGCAGATGTTTAGTCAGTATTGAACGAGAGAATGAATGACATGGTGTGACTTACATATTTAAGAACACATTTGGGCTGCTGTATAAGGAGCAGAATGCAGATGGGCAAGGAATTCAGGGAGGCAGGGAGCAGAGCTGCTGGTGCTATAGACAGGAGCAGACATGTTGGATGGAACAGCTGGAAGGAAGAGAGAGAGAGACTTGCTGAAGATTGAGATACAGATGAGAGAAGGAAGTCAGGGGGACCTGTGGGATTTTGGCCTGATGGGCAGGGTTGCCCTTCCAGGGAGAGAGAGAGAGAGAGAGAGAGAGAGAGAGAGAGA
>NW_004524607.1:2031360-2050322 GCF_000260255.1 Octodon degus
AGACAGACAGACAGACAGACAGGGCATTGGAGGAGATGGGGGTGTGGGGAGTTACAATATGCAGAAGTATTTTTGCATATGTTCATTTTAAGATTACGTGGCATTCAGGGAAGGTACTGGGTGGATGCCTATTAAAGTTTTAGAGCTCTGGGAATGAATCAGTGCTGGAGAAAATTTGAGAATCATCAGCATGAAGACTATGATGAAACCAAGAGAAGGAATACTGGTAAGAAAAGAAGAGGTCTGAGAGACAAGCCCTGGGAAATCCCATCTAGAGGGCATACTTCAGAAGAGGTCAGTAAATTCAGGAATTATCAGGAGAGCAGGTGCAGAGAGGTGGGAAGAAGATAGGAACTCTGTGTCCTGTGGGAAACCAGGGGCTTTGGTTTTTGTCCATCAAAGGGCAGAGGTCACTGGCAACAACCATGAAAATAGAAGAAATGACAAGGACAAGAGTTCCATAGGTGTCTCTCAAGAAAGGCAGAGGACCAGTGAGGCAGAAGATCAGAGGCAGCTTCCAGTGAACTGGCAAGAGGGTATTTTATTTTATTTCAGAACTTACACATGCATCAAGTGTGTGGTTTGTGTAAAGCAAGCCTTACACAACAAAATATCTTTGGAGGCTGAGACAAGGAGAATGAAGAAAGCCAAAGGGATAACTTTTGGAAGCATATTGAATAATAGAGAGGAGAAAATTGATTGTGGAGGGAAGAGAAGCCAAGGGAGAGACTCGCTAAATGGAATGTATCTCAGCCCATCTGAGTGCCGGGCACTTCCTCACCATCATTGTCTAACACAGGGCCCTGCTGTAGGCTACCAAGGGGACCTGAAGCACAACACTGAGGAGGCAGAGGGAGAAACACTCCCTACAAAACCCTCAAAATGATTGTCTCAATTTCCAGAAGCAAATTCCTACAAAGGTGACTTGTGATCAAAAATGAGAACAGCTCTGGATGGCTCCATGTTTTTAAATTCTGATGGTAAAAGAAATTATGACTAGTGGTAAGGAAACAAGTCCTTTGGAAGCTAAAATGCATGTGGTGGGATGCTGAGATAGCTCAGTGGACTAAAGCGCCTGCATAAGCAAGCTTAGGCAAGTACAGGGAATGCAGTTCGACCCCCAGCACCACATGGTGTGCCAGCCCTGCTCCCAGGGCAGGCTGAGCTGGCCAGAGTCTGAATGTGGTGGCACAGGCCTATAATTCCAGTGCTGGGGAGGCTGAAAGCAGGAGGATTACCATGAGTCTGAGCTGCAGAGTGAGACCCTGTAACAACCAAACACATTGAAAAAAAAAAATATCTATCTGTACGATATAGGAAAAGAGGTGATGTAAATGGATTCCATCAGCCCTCGGATTGGCAGCACTAAAGCAAGGTCTTAGATGTTTAATTTTAGCTACTCCACTTTTTCACTCTCTCAGTCTAAATCTTTGACTCTTAATCATGCATATGTCTGAGATATTTGCCAGCTATGGTGGCACACACCTGTAGCTCAGCACCGTAGGAGGCTGAAGCAGAGGGATGGTAAGTCTGAGCATAGCCTGGACAATTTAGCAAGTTAGCAAGACCCTGAGCTTTTTATTTCTCAAAGTGCTCTGCTTAAACTCCCAAAGAAAAAGTAGGAAACATTCTTATAAGTTAAACAGGTATCAATTTAAGGACAAAGTGACTGGGTTACAATGCCTGGTCATAGATGTGAATTTTGGTCTTTTCTTTTTCTTTCACACATATGATATTTCCCTGACATCTGTGCAATACAAATATATCTAGAAAGTGTGAAATGAAAAATCTGCTCCACTAAATATATAAAAGGGACCCCGAGTGAAGTCTTCACAATGGCGTTCGTCACCACAGGCACAGATGGCGTCCTTTCCCGCTCCCACTGCAGCCTCCCCAATACCAGCTTAAGTTTCAGCCGCTGAATTATCCCTAAAATATCACATGCAGCAGAAGCCTGACGGCAGCAGAAGAGCACATCCGCAAGCCACACTCTTATGTTTTAGTCCTCTGAGTACATCAAGCCAGAGGCCCATAAATCAAGGAACGTATGGTTTCTACACAAATAATGTGGATTCTGCACAGCACCTGTTGCTGTGGAAATCCAGATGACATAACTGGATAGTGGTCTTTATGCTATTTTGTCAATCAGTAGTGGCATTACTGTCCTGCACTTACCATTTTTCTTACATTGTTCATGTTACAGAACACATCAGCTTTTTACCAGTGCTCCTATATCCACACGTTAAGTCATGGGATATATACCATCATTAACATGTTATTTTACTTCCTAACCTACTTATAGAAGCCTTAAGATGCAAATTTATAGTGTAGGTTTCAAACAGCCAGAAAGCCTAGGAGAAATGACATGTATTGCAAAGTCGTCAGAAAACTGGCTGTGTCTACCTCATGATATCTTAAGTTGGAACACCCATCCTAGCTGGTAGGCCTTACAAAACAGAAACAGTTGAGACAAGCGGTGTGTAAGGCTCTGACTCCTGCTCTGGGTAGGGCTAGGTGAGAGTGATGATAATGTAATTCTAGGGTGTATCTTAGGAATGTGGGGGATGTTACGGGAGGTTGTGCAGAAGTACAGAACTGGTGGGGGTGGTGGTGAGCAAAATAAGAAAGGGAAGAGGAATTGAAAAGTTTGTTAGTTGACTAGATCTCAGAAGCACATGTGACTACAGGAGTGACACTGTTCAGCTGGGAAACACACTCAAGGGTGAGAAGCAAAGTGCTTCACGGCAACTCTTAGGTTTTTGACTCTGAATCCTAAACCATATAATTTGCCACCACTTAAAAGTCATAGTGTTTGTCTTGGTTACTTTTCTCTCATTGCTGAGACAAAATACCTGATGCCCAGAATGAAGAAAGGAAAGGTTTATGGGACTTGCGGTATGTGGAGCTTTCAGTCATTCCTGGCTGGCACCAAGGCAATGGCACGTGGCAGAAGGTGGGAGTTTATGGCTGTGGAAAACAGCAAGAGCAACACAAACAGAAAAGGGGAGAAGGAGTAAGCCTCTCTCCCTCCCTTATGTGGTATGCAGGCCTTGCACTCCAGGGTGGCTGTAGCACTCACACCCATAATCCCAGCATTGAACCAGGAATCAGTCATAAGCTCTAGAAGCCCAGTCCATGTCTGCACAAGGCTTTGGGGGGACATCTAAAAAGGAACTATAACAGTCTTCTTTTCTTCTTTCTCCCTCCTTCCCTCCCTCCCTTCCTTCCTTTCTTCCTTTCACTTTTTTCCTAGTCCTGGAGATTAAACCCAGGCCTCATGCATGGTATTCAAGGACTTTACCACTGAGCTACGGTCTCACCATTTTTACTTTGAGACAAAGTCTTACTAAGTTGCCCCAGGCTGATGTCAAACTTGTGCTCTTTACACCTCATCCTCCCAAACTGCTGGAACTGTGAGTGTAACTGTCACACACAGCTCCTCTTTCTTTTAATAAAGCAAATTCAATTTTAAAATAAGAAAGACTTGCTATAAGATATCTATAGGAAATAGCATTAACAAAGGTTTGAGTGGTTATTAGATAACCCACAGATGGGCACTCAGAGCCTCAAGTATTTCTACATATGAAATTTCAGGGAAAAGTGACTGGAAGAAAGTCACATGGAATAATTCACATTGTAATCTTTGAAAGCCCATGAACAACAATTGTACCCAGGGCCATGTTACAGAAAGCACCCATGAACACTGGATTTTACTAAACTTCCTGGCTTTTCATGGGAATCACTCTTATTTTTAGTGACAAAGGAAGCAAGCAAATGGGAGAGAAGCAAGGGTTTCCAGGTCTGTAAATCACACCTGTTTGTTAGTACAGAAATCATCAGCCTGGGGACGCAGTAACACTGGGCTGGCCCAGGAATGAAGGGTGTCTCTGATCCAACTGCTGGGTCATTTCAGAAGTACAATGTAGGGTGGCTAAATTTGCCAGTCAGTGAGTGGCCTTCCCTAGACAGGGCCCTCATCCTAACAAGCTCTGTGTGGTGGAATCAAAAGTAGGGAGAAGGTGGGCAGAAGAGTGCCCATCCCTATAATCTTGAGGCATCCCACAATCCTTGAGGCATACAAAGTTCCTTTCAAAATAGAGTTGTGAGCTAGCCAATTTTGTCAAAATGAGGAAACCAGATCATTCAACTGAAAATTCACAGCCCAAACATACACACACTTGCACTGGACACTCTCAGGGTTTGCATGTCATTCTGAAGGGGCTGGAACCTCTCTCTGTGACTGTCTGGAAGGCCTGGATTGGAGTCTGTCTCATCGCTTCTCTTAGGCATCTTACGTAACCCCTCTGTTCCCATAACTGACTTCTGAAGCTGAGGGGCCCACCTCTCTCCTACCTATGCAATCTCAGGGCATATTTATGACCTGAAGTCCACTCACTGAGCATTTCTGAGGTCCTAGCACATGCCAGGCAAAGTGCTTGGGATTGGAGAGAACAGCAATCACTCCAACAATGTCCTTGTCCTGAAGAAGCTCTGATGTTTGAACAAGGAGGCTCTGGCACACTTACAACTCGGGGAACTGCAGTGTGATCAGGGCCACCTTAGGTGTATGAATGAGGGACAATGGGAAAACAGGCAAGGAAGTGGTTAATTCCACCTGGCAGAACTGTTATTCTGAGCTGTGATTTGGATTGTAACTTCAAAAACAAATGAGTGCATAACCATGAAAAATGGTGTGGCTAAGCACGAATCAATGACTAAGTACCTCAATTGTCCCTAAATTGTAATAATTACGGGAAGCACACGAAAACACTATGCTCATCTGTTTAAACCATCATTGCCGGGCTCATTTTTGTAACACGCAACAGCACTAATAAGTTTTATGAGCAATATCAAATTATATCAAGAGACGTCTGATACTACTGCTCATTGCTGCGTAGGATGAAGCAGCTATCTAGTCTTTCATTACAAACAAACAAATAAACAAAAATCAATCATTGGAAATAGGGAAATTCTTAATTACTCAATCTAAAATGGGAATGAATACCTAAACCTACAAATGAGAAAACTGGCAACCCAAATGAATTCAAAATTCTTCTCCCCCTTTTTCTAAAGTGGACACACACAAAAACATGACCTGTTTGAGTTAACTGGCTACTATCACTTATAGGGGAAAAAATGTAGATAAAGTTAAAAATATCTGAGATTTAAAAATAAACTATAAATTCTATAAATAAATCATCTGCTTTTTTAAAGGCTAGTATTATTTACCTTTCCAAAGCTGTGTAACTTTTCTTACCCATCTATCAGTTATCCCATAATGCTGAAGCGGGAAGGAACCACAGAGTCAGCTGGTCCAGCTTTACAGACCAACAGAAGCAGCCTGTTCAGAACCACAGCTGCCCTTTAATATTTGCTTAGTTATACTGATGACTGACCCATAGAAGGCAAAGCTTAAGGTGATCTTTTGATATGTCCATCTTTCAAAGCGTAAGTAGAATCATAAACAGAATCCAATGATACTTGAACCTAACCATTCCTCCACACCAGTGCACGGATAGGCTGATCCAGCTCAGAATGGGGCTTGCCTACAAGTCAATAATGTCATAACTCCATCCAATTTAGGCAACTGACTTTGAAGGAAAACCACCCCAGACAAAAAGAGAACTGTCACTCCACAAAGCGGCAGACTGCATTAGTCGGCTAGTGCAGAAGAATCCTAGTGCAGAGTCAGCCAGAACATAGTTTATTAAACGAAACACTCTAAAGTCCGATTTGCCTCTAGGTCTAGGAATTAAAATAGTGTTTCATTTTTCCAAACGCCACATTCCAGAGGAGGTAGCAAGGGGGATGGGGTGGGGGAGCCCAACAGGAAATTCTGGCACAATCTATTTCTCTACCAAGCAGCCACACACGTTCATACTAGGATAGACATGTAGACGCTAATCCCTTCTTAGTAGAAAACACACATTTTCAAAATGAATCCCCAATCTAGAATGAATTACCGTAATAGCCACAGCCGGAGCGAGTCCGCTGACGAGGGACGCAGATGGGGCCACCTGCTTTGAGACGCCTTGGACCTCAACACCGTTGGGGTGCTTACAGGCTGGCCTTTGCGGGTAGGGCATCTACCCTTCTAAAATCGCGTTTAAATCCCAGGAAATGAGAGAAGATGCCTCTTCCCTTAATCTTTGAACTACGCTGCTCTTCCTGTATCCATTTCTGCCAAGCACAGCATCGCTGTCTTTTCAAAGAGAGAAGAAGAAAACAAAAACAAAACAAACAAAAAAAAGCACAAGGGGAAATCACACCACTGCAAATCCCAAGAGGAGTAAGCAACAAAACTACAGCAACGTCAAATCGTTTCTCGGGCAACTAGGAAAATTCCCAAGCTGTATGGGTGTCAGCCCAATGCAGACTGAGGCGCGCTGTGCCCGGAGCCACGGGCGTCTCTGCAGCCTGTGTTCCTGCCAGCTGCCCCTCCCCACCCCCACGCGCTGAAATTCGGCAGGGAAGAAGTTATGGTGCCCAGCCTGTGTGCAAGGCAGACCGCGCATTCGCGCTCCTACAATCATCCAAGTGGCCCGGACGTCAAAGCAGCCGAGCAATCAGAGAGCCCTGGGGGGTGCGGGATATGGAGGGGCCACTTTGTTGGAGCGCTTGGATTTTGCTGCATTGTGACGGTCCGCGAATCTTGGGGAGGAGGAAGCGCACCTCCAGCCAAAAATGGACCGGACGCGCGTGTTCCAGCTCCTCCCTCCCGCCCGCCGGGGTGCAGGTCGCAATACGGTAGGCGACATGACGGGCTGCTTCCTCTCCAACTCAGGTGCCAGGCCCAGAGGAGAGCAGAGCCGGCGGGACCAGCGCATCCTTGCCGCTGACACCACCCAGGGGAGCCGGGGCCGGACCTGGCCGTGCACCCAAGGGAGCGCCAGCGAGCTCGTGAGGAAGCCTAGGCGCGGGCAGGGGAACCTCGGCCGGAGTCGCCTGGGACACAATCGCCCGAAGCGGAGCGCTGATACCAGCTCGGGTCTCCAGGGTGGGTGTGGGCTGGGAAGCAGGATTACGTAGGTCTCTCCGCCCCCTCCCTGAGCACCTCCTAGCCGTACGCCCGCTGGGGGGCTTCTTTGTTTCTTTCAGCGCCTCTCAGAAAAGCCGGGCGCTCTCGCTCCACCCCAGCCGGGGTCCCCACCCGCGCACCTAGACTGGTGGGCGGTGGCGCGCACCAGGCTGACAATTGAACCTCGCGGGAGAACTAGAGGATGGAGAGGAGGGTGGATCCCGGCCCGGGGAGGGGGGGCGCCCCTGGGTTTTCGCGGTCGCCGGAGCCGCGCACAGACTGCGGTCGCAGGGGCTGCGGGAAGGGTCCCCGCGGCGCGCTCACCTCGGCAGCTCCGGGCCCGGCGCAGAGCATCTCCGTCCGCGCGCAGTCACAGCCGGGGCGCGCACGTGCCCTGCACAGGCGCCAGGGTCCTGCCTCGGGACCCGTGGGACGCCGGCCACCCTGTGCCTGGTGCCTGCGAGGGAGCAAGCGAGCGAGGATGGGCCGGGCGCTCCGAGACGAGCTGGGCTGCAGCTCCCACAGCAGCGCCTGACGCGCGGCAACGCGGCGCACTTCCTCGCTTTATCCTCGCTTTATCCTCGCGCCCGCATCTCCTCCCTCCCCGCTGCTCCGAGGTGGGTACCAGACTCCCGGGCCAACCACAGGCCGGGCTGGCTCCGCTCGGCGCCGCCCCGCCCCGCAGCCTCCGCGCGCCCCCTCCCGCCCCCGCCCAGCCGTAAATATATATTGATTCTTGTTCCCGCCGGCTCTGTCCTTCCATCCAGAATCAACCGCGGCTCATGGGCCCTTTTGTGTATGTGCAAAGGGCGTGTTGCAAAAAGGATGGGACACAGAGACCCGAGGCAGGTACCCCATGACAGGTGTGCTTGGCCCTCTGCTGTCCACGCCTTCCCCACTCATCTTGTACACAGTTAGGAGCGCCCGCAGACATGTTTTGGGACCCTGTCCTGTGTCTGTAAAGTGAACACTCCAAGCGAACGCTCTTAGGGCAAACGCAAATGCTAACCCAGCAAACTTAGCCAAACCTGGCATTCAAGGCAGATTTGGAATTAAGCTGCAGTGTCAGGATGTTACAACTGGAGGGAAACAGGCTGACCCTGTCCTTGTCCAGTCAACCAAGATGCAGAGAAAGATGACGTGCTGGCTGCTGTGGGTGCTGGCTGCTCGGTGGCTGTAAATCTATGTTCGTGTGGTCCACACTTGGCTTTCGTGTGTTCACTTAAAATGCTGAGGTTTTGAGCACATCATCTCCATTGTCTGTGATTCTAAGTGCGCTTTTCACAATGCTTATTTATTTCTTCCCATTCTCCTGCCCAATACTCCCTGCAATAAACCCTTTATTACATCCTGAAAGTTATCTTCTTTGCCATGTCCCAAACCCAACACTCTTCCAGGATAAACAAAAGGTGGACCCTGACTCCAGAGCTCCTTACTGGAGACTTAAGAGCAGACTTTTTCCAATCAAGTCCTCCAGCTCCCTCGGAGATCAAGGGCAGCTTCTCAGTAGCCCCCCTTTTGCTGACCTGCTTCTAGGCATTGACTTCACTCTAGTGAGAACTTCCCTGGAGTGGGAACCTTGCACCTGGCTAAAGCAGCCTCGCTAGCTGTTCCCTTTTCTGCAGGGAGCCCATTTTCTCCCTTTCCTTAATCCACTCTGGGTACTCTGTCCTTTCCCAAGGGACTCCTCTGTGTTGGGCAGCAGTTGGAATTTCTGGTCAGATGAGCTCAAAGCTGACCACTTTTTCAGACCTCAGCTAAGGATCCACACAGAATGCTGGACGTACATTTCTCCAGATTTTACACTTGAACTAATATCAACTACTCTATGAAGAAAAGCCTCTGAGAATAGACTCGGCCAGGCTGCAGCAGTAAACACCAGTATGAACCGTGTGATGTTTCCAACAAGAGGCAAGAAAGAAAAAAACAAAGAGAGAAGAAAAGCAAGCCTTCTTGCATAAACCACTGTGCCTGGTTTTAAATTAACATATCAGGACCAAACCACAACAAAGGATAATTCTCTACCTCAATTAATTGCAGGATGTTCACTGCATTACTTTCAGGGATGTGGCTTAAGACTGGTTTGGACAGTTTCTCCCTGTTCTATCTATCATGGAGATGACATGACAGGTTAACATCTCTCTTAAGGGTTATTGATGTAACAATCCTGAGATATGCTTCATTATCCCCTGGAGAGGTCTTTTTCTCCCTTTCTCTCTCTCTCTCTCTCTCTCTCTCTCTCTCTCTCTCTCTCTCTCTCTCTCTCTGTCTCTCCCCTACTGAAGACAAAAAAAATCAAAGTGTAAGTATGCACAGTTTCGCATCTCAGTGTTTTCAATAATACATTTGTAAAGCACCTCCTGCCAATGCATTGCCACCAAATACATCCCTGTGTGTTGTTTTTTTATCCTTAATAGCCCCAGTGTAGCATGAGTAGCATTGTCCTATTGTACAGAGAAAAATAACAAAGTCGCACAGCTTCTGTGATTTCCTTAAAGACTTCGTGTAAAAACCTCCAGTCTAGAGATAACTGATATCAGCTGTCTCTACCTTTAAGAGACAAGTACTGGGTGGTAAAGGGAGAGACTTGGCATGAATTTTAGGGCCACCCACATAGTAGTCATATACATAAAGTTTCCAGTATACTCATGAAACTCAGAACATTTCTAAATTCAGTAATAGTCGTGATGCTGATGCTCCACAAAATACATTTTTTTTTTTTTTTTTTTTGGCGGTACCAGAGATTGAACTCAGGACCCTGCGCTTGCCAGGCAAGGGCTTATTCTACTGAGCTATCTCCCTTGCCCAACAAAATACATTTTTTGCAGTGTTGGCGATCAAACCCAGGGTTTTCAGGAGTATTAGGCAAGTGCTCCATTGCTGAACTGCACCTCTAGCTCAATACTAATCCTGTATGATAGCATAGCCCGGTGAAGCCTAGGCAGAAGCTGTGCTACCTGGAACCTGGTGAAGCTTGATGTCTTCACCTTTGGTAACTGGGCCTCACAGGATGCGAGAGCGGCAGGTGAAGAGGAGGATGCACAGCCCCCGCCACACACACACACACACACACACACACACACACACACACACACGGTCCCCACTGTGCTGAGAAAACTGGCTGGTTCAACCCGAGGGGCTTATTTGAGTACAGACCTTTACAATACTGTTAGAAGTGAGTGCATCACAGAGGATGGAACTGGTGAAGCTGCGCTTACTGTGAATGTCTGACACAATCTCTCTCCACAGAGCTAAGTGCAGTTGGTAATACATGACCATCCTGTAGACACCAGCATAGGCCTAAGGCATAGGCTAAGAACATGGAGCCCAGGTTCTTCAATTTGGCCAGCTGAGCAAGTTGCCTAGAAAAACAAGTCCTTTCTATAATGACAAAAGGAGGAGTTTTGACTTGTTTTTGTTCTTATTCTTCTTGTTTTGCAGTACTGGAACTGAACCCAAGGCCTTTGCACTGAGCTACACCCCTTGACACGTTGTTTGCTTGTTTTTCATAATCATCTTTTTTTGAAACAGGATCTCATCAAGTTGCTGAGTTCCCCAAGCTAGGCTCAAACTTGTGATGCTCCTGCCTCGGCCTCCTGCTGTGCTGTTATTACAGGTGTGCATTATCACACTTGGATGAGCATTTTTAGTTTTAAAGAGTAAACCAGCATGTGTATACTGTGTAGCAGTGATTTTCTTAACAGTAATGAAAACTTCAGCCTGGCTTTGAACCACAGCAGTGTGTGTGTGTGTGTGTGTGTGTGTGTGTGTGTGTGTGTGTTGTAGGTTACAGTTAAATGAGAGATCATAGGACTTCACTTATAGTATTCATTCATTCATTCATTCTGCATTTGGGGGATGTGCTGATTCCTGGGGATATAACCTTGAAAGAAGACAGTCTCCTATTTTCTAGAGTTTAGAGCTGAGGGTATTAAAACCTTTAATTAAATAAACAAACGCTAGAGATTTGGTCTACCAAATATGTTACAATGGGGAGTCTGACATTTATCAAACAGTGCACAGGCCCAAGTGAGTCCCTGCTGGTGGAGGGAGGGTGGGGTTCGCTAACAGTCCTCGTGATGCCTGAGCTGGGACTTCAAGGATCAGTCGGAGCTGGCAGGTGATGGCAGTGGAAAAGGAGTATCTGGATCAATGAGCAGAAGTCAGGCAGCAAAGTCTGGCATCAACATTTCACACTGATGGCAATGTAGACAGCTGCATGACTGTGCAGTGGTACCTTAGAATGTAGCAGTTTGCACTTCCCAATGACTAATCATGGTGTGCATCCCTCTTAAGTGTTTTTTCGCATCCCTGTATCATTTTTAGTAGTGTTCAGAAGTATTGTCCATTTCAAAATAGATTGTTTTCTGTCAGTATTTTTCATTTGGGGAGTTCTTTCTATGCTGTAGATACAAATTCATTGTCAGATGTGCAATTTATGAATATTTTCTTCTAGTCTATGTCTTAGTCTTATCTTCTTAGCAGTCTTTTTTTTTTTTTTACAGAGGAGACATTTTTAAGGCTGGTGGGGTTCAACATACCAATGCTTTCTTTTATGAGCCATGCTTTTGGTATAAGACCTAAGAACTTTTTGACTAACCAAGATTACAAAGAGTTTTGCTTATGATTTGTTTTATGAGCCTTAGATTTATATATTTTATTGTCTTATGTCTTTGGTCCATTGCAATTAATATTTTTTGGTTGTGAGATGGGTCAGAGTTTGGTGTTTGTTCATGTATTTGTTTCTGCATATGGATGTTCAGTTATTCTAGAACTTTCATTAAAAGACTATCTTTTATCAATTTAATTGCTTTTCAACTTTTCAAAGGTCAGTTAGACATATTTGTAAGAATTTCTTTCTTGTTTCTCAATTCTGTACCACTGATCTGTGTTGTTTGTCTTTTTTGTAGCATTACATTATTTTGTAGTGATATATATATATATATATATATGTAAATTATATAAATGTATGTTATCCTGAAGCCAGATCATATGAATCCTTTAACTCTCTCCTTCAAAATTATTTTTGGCTACTTTCATTGCTTTGTTTTTCCATATAAATTTTAGAGTCAATTTATTAATATCCACTGAAAAAATTCATGCTAAGATTTTGATTGTGATTAGATTAAATTTATAGTACAATTTTGAAGAGTTGGTCTTTTCACAATCTTCCAGTCCTAAATTTAGTGTTTCTCTGCACTTATCTGTTTTATTTTATGAATAGTTGAGGTTTTCAGTATGTATATTCCATACACATTTTGTTAAATGTACACTTATGAATTTAACTTTTGACTAGTACTCTTGTAAAAGGTATCGTGTTACCTATGTTATGAATTTCATTCTTTTCAGGATTCTACTCAAACAAAATGGGTTTGTTAACCAAATCAAATGTAGTGATTAGACTAAGATTCCATCTCATTTTAGGAAAAATGGTGATCAAGAAATTAACCAGTAACAAATACTGGCAAGGCTGTGGGGAAAGAGGATCCCATCTTCATTGCTAGTGGGAGGGTAAATTGGTAGAACCACTATGATAATCAGTATGAAAATTCCTCATAAAACTAAACCTGGAGGGTCCATTTGATCCAGCCATTTGTTTTCCAGGTATCTTCCAAAAGAGTTAAAAGCCTCGCACCACAGCAGTCTGTCTCCACCCATGTTTGTAGCAGCACAGTTTGTAACAGTTAAATCTTGGAAAGAGCACAAATGCCCATCAACTATAAATGGATAAAGAAGATGTGTTTTTTCATACAATAGAGTACTTACACTTTCATAAAGAAGGATAAGCCTGAAACATTTTTTTTTAATTTTGTGTGTGTGTGTGTGTGTGTCCAGCTCAGCCCACCAGGGGGCGGGGCCGGCTGGCATGTGGTGCTGGGGGATTGAACCATGGTCCCTGTGCTTTGCTAAGCTTGTTCTAAGTAGGTACTTTAGACCACTGAGCCATCTCACCAGACCAAGCCTGAAACATTTTTATGTAAATGGATGCTACTTGAGAATGTAATTTTAAGTGGAGTAAATTTGACACAATGTTTAAATATCAAATTATGTCACTTGTGTGAGAAACCCAAAGGGTAAATAAGTACCAAAATGGAGGACCTAGGAAGAAAATATTCAAATGGGAAGAGAAACAGGGAGGTGGGAGGGAGAAGGAAAGCAAGGCAATAGGGATTAAAAAAAAATAAAAGAGAATGGAAGGAAAACAATAAAAACAATTTTCTATTGTGAGAAATAGAGAAGCAAGAAGAAGGATTAAAGCAAAGTGAAGGGAATGAGAAAAAATTAAGACGTATTATGTACGGGTACAGATTCCTAATGATGAATGTGACTGTTATGTATTACAAAAATGTACCAATAAAATTAACTGAAAATAAAATCAATGTGTAGGTTCAAGTTGACACCTTATGGGGACATTTGATTTGTTCATGGCCAATTCTGTTTGTGACTAGAATTGTACAAAGAATTAAGTTTGTGAACCAAGGCACCACTGCATTAATTTCAATTTTTGAATTTCACTTTATACTGAATGTACCTAGAATTACTTTTAATCTGGCATGGACAAATGATATAACAGACCAGCAGCGCTTGTCATAAAAAAGAGGGTCGTACTCACAGATCCCTAGAGACAGGAGCTGTGCACACCACGCAGACCACTCAAAGTAGCCTGCTCTCTCAGGAGGCAGAAGGGCAAGGAAACCTTGCTGTTTGGGAAGGGATGGGTGAAGCAAAGTAGGCAAATGGTTTGATTGCAAGAATAAGCTCAGTGGTTCAGGGCCATAGGGTGATTTCTAGTTGCTCTCTCCTTGGCTTCTGTCTATGAATTAGAGCAGGCAAGGTTTTGGCTTCATGACAGTGAGACAAAGGAGAAGGACAGAGGTAGAATCTAGGAACGGCTGGGTTTGCTTACAAAGGGAGGCCTGTGGCCAGTTGTTTGCTCTTCTAGGAATGAGGTACCCTGGGAAGAGCAGTTTTTCCCCAGCTAGCAAGGCCTCCGACATGTCAAAACATCATAAAATAAAGGAAATAATACATAAGGTTAATGCATTTAGCTTTTACTAAACTAGCAAAAATTTAATTTGTGGATTGATTGATTGGTTGGTTTTTTGACTGACTGCAGTACTGGAGCGGTAACCCAGGGCTTCTGACAGGGAAGTGCTCTACCACTGAGCGACACTGCCACTCTCCCTTTAAAAAATACTTTTTTTTTTTTTGATCAGGAAGGTGTGGTGGTGCACACATGGCATCCCAGCACTTGAGAGCTGAGACAGGAGGACTGCAGAGAGTTCAGCCAGCCTGTGCTTCTAGTGAGTTCAAGACCAGCCTGCGCTACATAGTGAGATACTGTCTCAAAAAATAAATAAATAAATAAATAAATAAATAATAAATAAATAAATAACTTTAAGACAGGCTTGCTCTGGGCAATTGGCCATCCACCTGCCCGAGCCTCTGTAGTAACTAGGATTATATGTGTGTGGCACCGTGCCTGGTTATGTATGTATCTGTCATGCAGCCTATGACCTTGTTTAACTCATTTACTAGTTTTAGGAGCATTTACATTTTTAAAAAATTTATTTATTTAGTACAGGGTCTTGTTACACAACTCCGACTGTAAGTGATCCTCTTGTGTCAGCCTCTCCAGCACTGGGATTACAGAAGTATGCCACCTCGCCCAGTTTTGGTGGCCGGCTCAGCACGAGGCCATCATGGTATGTGGTATGGGGATGAAGCCCACGTCCTTGTGCTTAGACCACTGAGCTAGCTCTCTGGCCCATTTCTAGGAGCTTTTGTGTAGATTTATTGGACTTTTCAGTGTAGGAAATTGTGAAGTCTGTGACTTGGGAAATCTTTGTGCTTTCCAGTTCGCATACCTTTTTTCTTTATCTCACCTTTTTTCGCAAAGGCTGTCCTTTCCATTTATTGGAAATCTTTTCATTTTGGTTATTAAATAGTTATTGAGAGTCTAATCATGACAAGCAGTATAAATATGATTCATACTTATACTTTTTCATTATATTTATTAGTTATACAGATTAATATGTTTCATTTTGGCAAATTTGTACATATACATAATATACTTTGATAACTTTCCCATCATGTCCCTTGCCCCATACTCCCTACAGTGTCATATTGTTTAGGAGGAAAGATCCAACATGTAAAATATATTCTGCTCATACCTATTCCCCCTGCTGCCCTCCCTTATAATCACCCCCATCTAATAATAGTCTCCCTTCTCCTTTTGTATGTTTTTTAGATGCTACATAGTAAGGAGAATGGATGACACTTATTTTTCTGATTCTGGCTGATTAATATTTCTTGAAGGGCACACAAAGTTACGGTCAAGTTCAGTGTGAGCGCAGTAGGCTTCAGGTGCTAGAAGCCACAGGTGTGCTGTCAGGTGTCAGGGACAGCCACACTGCTGGGAAGCTGAGTCTTTCAGAAGGCGAACAGGCATTATTGCCTGGCCAAAAAAAAAAAAAAACTACTAAAGAAAAGAATATCATACAAGAAAAAAGAAAAAATAAAGAATATGTTTTAGGGAAGTGGTTCAGTTTAACTGGAACAAGGAAAGAGGTCAGAGATAACACTAGAAAAAGGGTTTGCAAACTATTATAACCAGACCCACATACCCTACTCCTGCTCTCAGAATTCATTCTTCAAGTAATAGTGAGCAAGGAAATCATTTGAAGTTATTAAGAGAAGCAGTAAGATACATTACTCGAATATACAGGAAAGCAAAATGTATGGTGTTGCTTTTGAGCTTGTAATAATTTTAGATTATTAAGATATATTCATAACAGAAGTGTCAGATTAGGTTAGCATTTCACACTCACCTTTCCAAGAAAATCCTTAAAGAGCACAGAACAAAGAAAAGTGGCAGACAATTACGAGTGATCAATGTTTATGAACAGTTTTCTATATACCAAAAGGAATCTTTATAAATTTAATCAAAATATATTTAGACAAACACTGTCAAAGTTTAAAAGTGCTTTGAGAGAAATGTATTAAAAATGTGTAAGGAAGCTTTACCAAGAAATTTTAAAAATTCAAGTTGCACAAAAGTCAGGGTATCAGAGAACACTCAAAGGCTTTGATGGATTCAAAATTCATGATGAATGCTTGAAAAACTCTTAAAACGGCTGTAGGAGACAAAAACAAAAACAAACAAACAACTCCCCACATATGCCTATACACAGGCAAATCTGAAGGGCATTTTCACAGATTTCCTTGCCTTCTGCTGTGCTCTGCATTTGGTGTGAGGATGTCAAGGTTCATGTCCTAGAGATCTGGTCGCCAGTGTGGCAGAGTTGGGAAATGCCTGAGTCTTTAAGGAGGTGGTTACTGAGGACACCACACTTGGCAGCATTTGACAAAATTCTCCTGAGACTCTGGCTAGTTCCTAGCAGAGCAGGCTGGGAAGAGAGTGAGCCTGCTCAAATGCTCTGGACCTATCTCATCACGAGACCTCTCCCTCCTGTACATGTTCCTCCCATGGTGCCATCTGCCATGCTAAGACATGGCCAAAGTGGCTCTCACCAGAGGCTGAGCAAATAGTGTCACCGGATCTTGGATTTTCAACACCCCAAACTGGAGCTAAATAAGCCTCTTTCCTTTACAAAGTATCCAAGCTGAGGTATTTTGTGATAACAACAGAAAATGTCCTAATGCATCCTCAAAAATACTAGTCAGAACGCAGGGAGCTGGGAACTGGAATTTCTGCTAGTGGAAAAATAAACCAACTTATCAGATTACTTTAGATTTTTTTTCTTTTTCGGAATGGGGGATTGAACTCGGGCCCTTGCGCTTACCAGGGAAGCACTTATTCCACTGAGCCATCTCCCCAGCCCCTGTATCAGATTATTTTAGTCACTTTCTTGTTGCTGGGACAAAATACCTGGCACATAGAAGTTAAAGGAAGAAAGGTTTATTTTAGCACAAAGTTTGTGAAAGTTTCAGTTCATAGTCAGCTGGTTCAAAGGCAAGGTGGTATGGTAGAAAGGAAACAATCCACAGTAGGCAGGAGACAATGTTCTTCTTTCTCTTCATGTTCCATCCAAGCTATAAGCCTACTGTTTGGAGCTACCGAAACACAGGGTAGGTCTTCTCGCTGTAATAATCTTATCACCCACACCCAGAACTTCACTAAATAAATCAGTAAGCTCGTCCAGTATCATATACCCATGACCCAGTATCAACACCCATGGTCTAGCCACTCCTCAAAGCTTTACCAAGTATCCAATACGAGAGCATGATTCTCTGGTGGTCGTGTAGATGGAAGCTATAACACAGATGAATAATTTATTTTAAGGCTTTAGAAACATTCCTGGGGCAAAATGTAATAAGAAATCACCCCAAAACTTGATCAAAATACCAGCCATGGGCTTATGAGCCTAGAAGCTAAGCATTCATTACTGATCTTGCCAACATAAACTTTTTTTTTTTTTTTTTTTTTCGGAACTGGGGATTGAACCCTTGTGCTTGCCAGGCAAGTGCTTATTCTACTGAGCAATCTCCCTGGCCCCCTAAGCTTCTTTCAACCTTGCGTATTTGTGGGGTCAGTTGGCAGGTTTCCTGGCAGCTGGCTGACGTGGGTTGACCTCATCTGGTGCAAGTTGATTCTGTTGCGTGTGGTCGCACACCTGTCCTCTAGGAGGCTGGTCTAAACTAGTTTGTATGGCAGTGATTGGTGCTCAGAATAGAGCTGATATGGAAGACCAGCTGTTGAGGTCTGCTCTCACAGCTGCCACACTGCCACTTCGCTTTTATTGACCAGAGCCCCTTCTGAGCCAGTCCAGACTTAAGGGATGTGGACAGAGCCTCATCCCTTGAACTGCAAGATCACAATATGAATGATGTGGGTGCAGGATTGTAGACGCAGGACTGAAAGAGATCACACTAATGGAAACATAAAGAGACAGAAGGACCATGCTGGACAAAATCTGGGCAGGACTCTTGCGATATTATCTTTGATGTGAGGACTAAGAAGTAAATTTTTAGGCTATGTATTACATGCTCCAACCTCTGGAATCTAGAATAGATCATATAACTTCAAATAGAGAAGGATGAAATTTTCAATCTTCCCCCTACCTCATTTTCTGTGAGACTCTAACCTAAACACACCAATGGCCATTCTTCCTGGCCTTGGCCCACAGTGAGGTGGTAATGGTATTGTGCTCATCTGCTGCCCCCTGAACTCATGTGACATCCGTCTTCTGAACTAGCTAAAGAAAATCTTGCAGCTGCTTCCCCTACCCTGATACATCCACTCATATCTATATCTCAGTCAATAGACATGACGCAGAGCAGAAGGCCCAGACAGCAGCACCCTACTGTCTGGAGCACTCCATCATCCATGATGAAAACTTTATGAACTACAGCAGGCCCAGGATAAGCAGCTAAGAAGAGAGTAGAAGTGCACACTAAAATGTTGTATTCAAAAAACTGTAATCATCCAACTCTCTGACTTAGCTAAATAGTCCAAACTGTGAAAGGACGTGTGTACCTGGCCAGCATCCTGCAGACCCATGCTGTGTGGAAGGCACTGGAAAGTGAAGAAGTCCGTGCCTCCACCTGGCTTTCTGCCCTGTATCTCAGAGTGAGGAAGCGCACATGTCCACCCTGAGGAGGCTAAAGAGTTCTGCTCACCTGATGCCCTCGAATCCAGGTAACTCTGAGTCATTTAAGAATTCATAAAACAATTCAGAATGTGAAAATGGGAGCTCTGGAAGTATACCTAAATGAAAAAGAGACTATTGTTCTCAGAAATTGGAAAAGGTTGTATCTCTGAAATAACTTTCTACTGAAAATGATATTTTAAGTACCTAAAAGGTATGTACTGGGTGAATTTATGAAACTGACCAAGGAAATATAAAGAGAAAAATTAGTTAAAATAGAGGTACAAATAAGACAGAAACCTGTGGTTGGGGAAAAGGGTAAGAAAAAAAAT
>NW_004524607.1:2051696-2063441 GCF_000260255.1 Octodon degus
CTTAGGAGGACATCTTCTCAACTATGCCCTTCTACCATGACATTTATGCTTTGGAGCCTGCTATAATAGACTGAAATCTCTGAAACCTGAACCAAAATATGCCCTGTCTTCTTTAAATATGTCTCTTCTCCTTTAAATTGTTTTCTTCCTTAAATTGTGCCATAGTGACAAAAACTAACCCACACATAAACTTTCTTGAGAAAAGTAATCATTGGGCTCACAAATAAAAAGGATTCTTAGTGCTCAGAAAACATAACTACATTTGCACACATGCTGAATTTTAAATTATTGGTATTGAAAAAAGTTATTTAAGTCGTAGGGTCAAAGCATGATTAAGTCAAAAGAGCAAAAGATCAAATGAGCTAATGCTTGTATTCTGCAATCTAAGAAGATAAAATACATTAGGATAACAATCACAAAGTAGAATATGTTGCAAGTTCACTGTGTTTAACTTATTAATTGATTCATGTTTAAAAGTAACAAAACATACCTCAAGATATAGAGGAATTTGGAGACATACTACTGTTATCATATCATAAACAAACTTTTCTAAAATACACATCTAGGCAAGAAAACAGAAACAAAAACAAAAGTGTACAAGAGTACAACAGAGTACCACAGCCAGTTAAAGAGCAAGATTCTGTGTGACTCTGACAACTAGAGCACCACAGTTTGAATTCTGAATGTTCTCCTGGTGTCCATGAGCTGAAGGCTCAGTCAGCATGTGTGGAGCTACTGAGAGGTGGTGGGAGCTTTCAGGACACAGAGCCAAGTGGAAGGAGGTTACATAACTAGGGGTGTGCTTCAGGGGGTGTCAGGACCTCAGCCCCTTTCTCCCTCTCTCTGCTTCCTGTCTACCACACAGTAAGCAGCCTTCTTTGTCATGCAACTCCTCACCGTGGTGTCCTTCCTTCTCACAGGCCCAGGGGCAACAAGACCAAGCAACCAGGAGCTGAAAGCCATGAAACTGTGAACTAAAAATATTTCTTTTAAATCGATTGTCTTAGGTATTTTGTCACAGCAACAGGAAGCTGGCTAACATATAAGATAACATAGTCAAAAGCAATTTTATTTTTAATTCTCATAGCATAATGAAAGATACCACATGAAAATCATGAAGAATTAATTATTGTGACAGAATAAATTGGGTTGATTAAAAAAACTATGGTTGAATGGAAGATGATTAAATAAGTACAAACTTGATTAAAATTTTTGATAAAGTTTAGTAGAATTAAAGCAAAATTTCAAAGGCTAGTCAAATAGCTCAGTGGATTAGAGTGCCTGCAAGCAGATACAGGGGCTGGGGGTTCGATCCCCAGGTCTGCTATGCTGGCCCCGTTCCTGGGGCATGCTGAGACAGAAATGGAGACTGGGCGTGGTGGTGTGCACCTGGAATCCCAGCTCTTGGGAAGTTGTAAACAGGCAGATCACTACAAGTCTGATTTAGTAGTAAGACCATGAACACCCTGTAGACTTTTCCCTAAAATACAAAATAAATAAATAAATAAATAAATAAATACATAAAGCTAAATTTCAAACACTTAAATGATAGAATTTAAAATGAGATAGCAATCTTTCCTTCAGTTTGGAAGATAGAAGGAAATAAATTCACAGCCTATATTTGTAAAGACAGGGATGCATAAAGCAATGACAGAATTGAGATCAAGCCTACTGTTTGGGGGTGATTAAAGTTATTCTATTTGAAATAGATAGGTTTAATATGCTTAAAAATCTCATTGCTTGGTTTTAATGTAAATACAGAAAGTTAAGATATATATAGATATATATATATATATATTAGAAGACTAAATGTCCTAATTTAATATGATTAAAATAAAAAGAAAACAATATACGTAATGCATTAAAATGGTGTAAGCAACCCTATTGTCAGAATTTAAGCTTTAACTATACCAATGAAATGCATACTGAATAATTTTATATTGTTATTAATTATTTAAAAAGTTTTAAAAGTCAAAATGTGTAGCATCATCTTGTATTAAAATGTTAACGAATGCTAAGCAGAGAGTTTTTTCTAGCATCTTTTTTTTTAGTTGAGCTCAATTTATCTTAACTACTCAGTGAAAGGTTATGCAGAAACTAAAAGTACATAGTTCAAGTAATATGATTAAATAACTCAGTAGACATATATTGCATTTCTAAAATCAAGCAGTTGTAATTTTTGAATCAATACAAACTATTTATAAAATTATACTATATGCAAGGCTATAGAAAACACTTCAAGAACATTACAATGAAATATTTTAGATTCAATTTAATAATACTATGCTAATAGGACAAAACATCTTTATTCCTTCACATTTTTCTCTATTGAACAAATATTCTTTGGTTCTTCATTCCTAGATCTTAGCTGCAAAATCTCACACCTCATCAGTACACATAAGCAGGCCCTGCTGTTTGTATAGTGTGAAACTTATTTCCTCTGTCCTAGAAGACAGACAATAACCATCCGACCTTAGGCTAAGACTCAATCTGAATTTATTAGGATGGGCATAATGTCAAGAAATGGGAAAAATGTTCATAGAAGACAACTTCATCTTGCAAGTTCCTTGCCTCAGTTATTCTTTGTAAGGCTTCCTGTGGGGTGAGGGTGAGGAGAAAAACCTCTCTTTTAACAAGGGAGACAAAGAAGTACTTCTATTGGCTTGAGGTTTTCAGGAGAACCAAACAGATTTCCCATTCTGGGGTCTCAGTGGACAGTCATTTCCAATCTAAAGTGAGACACCTTCAATTTGACATAAATGACCTGTCAGCGCTGTACATTTAGACTTCACAGCTTTGCCACTCTTTCACAGTAAAATTCTGAGCCTGATTGCCAGCACAGGGAGCCCTGCAGCTGAAAGGTGTAAAACTTTCCCAAAACTGTGTCATGGAGACTTTGGGCCTTTCAAGCAGCTTTCCAGGTGACAAGCTGATCAAGCAAAGCCTGCCATTTGCTTTGTTAACAGATTGAAAAGCAATTAAGAGCATCCAGTCAGGATATCAGTGTGCATATAAAAAGACAAGTTTACAAATTTGTTTTATTTTATTGCCAATATTCAAAGCTGTGACTTTTTCCATTGATCAGATTGGTTGGTGTTTTGGCAATCTAGACATCAGCTCAGATTTTTCTACACTATGAGGTTGATGCCTACACAATTGGTTCAAATTCTAAAACTTCACATCCTGTGGAAGTTCTCAACCTGCGTGAAAGTCCTGAAAATTCTTGAGGTGCTCACATTCTCAATCATGACTGTCCATGGACAGCTCCTTCTGCAAGTTTTGTATTGCATTCTGTTGACACAGGTGAGACGCAGTACAGTCTTCCAGTTACCCCTGCTTTCTTTGTCTTACCCAAGAGATAGAGAACATGTTGACTGCCTGCCCTGAGACCTAGATAGTTGCATATCTCCCTGGAGACCTGAACAATCCAGGCAATGAAAATGTCACTTAGGTTGTTGTTCAAAGTACAGAAGACCGACCATGTAGCTCAACATATAGAAACCACTTTTGTCCCTGAGCCAGTTTCCTCAAACCCTCATTATCTGACTTCTCCATGCTCACTATTATGGACATACCTTTGTAGAACACAGTTGTCTATCTATACTATTGTTCTTTGTATGTAACTTCATTTAATAAATTCTTTGAACTGATCACTCTGGAGCTTAGTGCTTCTTTCTCTGGAACCCTAACCAGCCCCATATGAGGACGATTTGGCTCAGTATCTTGGGACATTCCCCTGCCACTCCTGAACCTACCCATAGGTTCTGCAAGGAGTAACAGATGTTGACAAACCATCCCTTCCAAAAAGACAAAACTACTCCCAGAGGGTGCATAGCTCAGTAACCTAGGGACTGACCAGACATCTGGCAATTGGCTCATAACACTACTTTGGTCTTCTCGGCCCTGGAGACAATCCTCCCACTGGTTCTTTGCTTGTCTCTGTTCCTCACGTCTTCCCACCAAGATTGCCGTGGAAACCAAAAAGCTGTTTCTCCCGTTATGGAGAGCAATTTAACTTCTTCCCAACTTCTCCTAAATTTTCCGACAAAAGCTTTCAGCCCAGCAGAAAGGGCAGCTTTTCAACTAAGTCACTTTTGTTATCAGCTAAGAGTTGTAAATAATAAACTTTGGGGTTTTTTTCAAATTAAATTTTACAACTCATTGCTATTCTCTAACAGCCCCAGAAATGCAGCCCCAAAGTGCTGACCACCAATCCTTTTAGGAAGATGCAAGAAGACTCTTCCGAAGGTAAGATTTAGGGATTGGGGATTTAGCTCAGTGGTAGAATGCTTGCCCAGCAGGCTGCAAGCCCTGGGTTTGGTTCTCAGGACCAAAAACTTAAACAAAAACAACAACAAAAAACTAAAAACAGGGATGGCCTGTTAGTTTAGCGAACTAAAGTGCCTGCTTAGGCAGAGCGCAGCAGCCAGGGTTCAATCCCCAGTGTGCCATGCCAGCCCTGCCCGCGGGGAGCGCTGAGGTGGCAATTGAGACTGGGCATGGTGTGCCTGTAATCCCAGCACGTGGGAGGCTAAACACAGGAGAATCACTATGAGTCTAGTCTATATAGGGAGACCTTATAAACCCTGTAGATCCTGTTCTAAATACAGGGAAAAAAAAATCAAGCTTTATTTGTCCCAAGGCAAACACTCTACTCACAGTCTAACCTTCTCTATTGCCTTTGGCAGTCCCAAGCCCAGAATCTTCCTTTTACTCCTCACAGAAGGAGTGGCTCACTTATATTTAAATATGTTCCACTTTTTTCTTTTTCAATTTCCTTCATTAGAAAGTGAGGATAATGATAAATTAATTTGAGGGTTAAGCAAATTTATGAGAGACAGTATCCTAACTAGCACAGGTAAAGTTTTGATGTCTATTAATCATTCTTTTTTATTATGATTATCATGTACTAGACCCAAAAGGTTTTTAGTAACAGGAAACTGTAGCACAAGGTGCATGGTGTCACTGAATGTCAGTGAAGGGCTGAGCAGAGCCTATTTTCAAAGCCCCACAGCAAGAATGTGATACTACTTATCTCTCGTCTCATTTTTTTTTTTCTTATCAGACTTATTACCTCTCCAACTGCCAGCTACGGAAATATACCAACTCTCATACTTTACACACACACACACACACACACACACACACACACACACACCCTACAGGATATCAGTGTGACATCTTTTCTTCTTTGGCCATGTCTCAGCATCATCCAGGTTTCTCTTGAACATAGCACCACTGTGACAATCCTGTTTGTGTATAAGACAAAGCACATACTCTCATCTTTTCATAAAGACAAGAGAAGTCTCCACAAGTCATAGTTTTTCATATTTCATTTTGCAACCTGAATTTTATGAGTCCAAATATAAATTGCAAAAAGCAAATAAAACCAGGCAAAATTTTTGTCACCCATATAATGGAGAAAGCTATAATAATGATAATGTACGATTTTGAAAAAATATTTAGAGAAAATGAAGCTTAAAAAATTATTGATATAGTTATCCTGCTTCCTCTCCAGAATACAATCTAAGCATCATTGCTTCTCAAATATCTCATCTTCATATAAAGATCAAGTTCTTAGCTCAGTTTGTGATCTCTCTCACTGCCATCATTGTACCTGTGTTTTTCCTGACTTACTCCATGGCACCTTTCTTCTCTGTGTGACAAGGGAAGAGAGATGACTCTGTCCAGCCCCTAGTTCACTCTATACCTTGGCTTTCTCTCAGCAGCAATCTTTCTCTGTCATGTACAGAGGGAGGGCAGGGTACAAGTGGAGCCTCCCAAACTAGGTGTGTAAGCACCTTAAAGTTATAAAGACAACTCTGATAGAACATATGTTGCATCACCCTGTTGGACATGTTGGCATAAGGACTTGGAACGCCAGGCTGGAATTTCATTTTACCTGGGATATCCCAAGTCAGGATAGGGGTGGGTGCTGGGATGGCCAACCCTCAACCCACTCCCCTTTTCCCAACTTAGTTCCATCCCACACTGAGGGCCCTTTCATGTAGGTCCCAGTTCTGTGAATTCTCAGATCAGCCACTTTGACCTCTCTTCCCAGTGGGTGTGACTCACACCTGTCACTGACCCGTTTACAGGAGGAAAGACTTTGGCCAAAAATTACTCTGGCTTCTCGGGGAAGCTCTACAGTATTATAAGCAGATAATAGCCTTCAAATGAGCATTAGATATGCACCAAAAAGAAGTCTCATTGGTCCACAAATTTTCCCTGCCCTTGAAAAAGGCACATTCTCAGAAGAGGGCCAGAAGAGTCTGCAATCCTGCTCCTTCCCAGTCACTGGCCAGATTCATTCCCACAGAGGTCAGAAGGAAGATCCGACGGTCTCAAGAAGGGGAGATATCAGCCTGCATGTCTCAGCCAAATCATTCCATGAAACATGAACTAAGAGATAACCTCTGGGTGACCCTGAAATCTTCCTTTGGTACAGCTGCCCTCCTGCCAGTCTCCTACTGACTACTACCACTTCCCACCACTTCTTCCTTCATATCCTTACTTCTTTACCTACCCATTTAGTTTTGATTTACTTCTGGGATGGCTGGCCAAACCTAGGAATGTGCTCATGTCCTAGTCAGAGAAGCTGGGAAACTAGGCATTTTCTACATTGCCCTCTTTCTCATCCTGATAGCCACCAGGTGAAGAATTCCCCAAACAGCCACCTACACATAGTCAAAAAGATTGTTTCTCTACTGTAACTAAAGTTAGCAAGTGAGTTGTGTCCTTTAATTTTTTTTTTTTTTTTTTTTTTATGTATTTGGTGCAGGGTCTAACTGTGCTGCTTGGACTCATAGTGATCTTCCTGTTTTCAGCCTCCCTACCACTGGGATTATGGGTGTGTGCCATCATTCCTGGACTTGGTGGCCAGCTTAGTGCACCCTAGGGGCGGGGTCAGTGTAGCATGTGGTGCCAGGGACTGAACTTCAGTCTTACTCTTGGAGTGTGTCCTAAAGTGAAACAAATATGCTACTGCAGTCTGAATGCTGAGTACCTGGAAAGACAATTCTACTTGGCTATGATACGGAATGCTTTTAATATAGTCTTGGTTACAACCTGTTTTTATTTACCTGCATTTGTAGTTAAGAGTGATCAATGGTTTTCTTTCCTATGTTGACCTTTTTGGCATTGTCATAGGTACCCATAATATGTTGGGACATTTTTCAATTTTCTCCAGGCCCCTTAACAATTCATGCAAACAGAAGGATCAGCTGTTCTCAAAGGAATAGATCCAAATGGCCAATATATTATGGCTAGACGGTCCCATATATTATGAAACAATGGTTTTTTGACACTGGTCCAAATTTTTCTGATGAGTATTGATATATTCTAGTTTATATGTCTCCTGGAATCCTAGACATTACAAAGGCTGAAGTAAGGTGTGTTAAAGTCTATGTGATGCTAGCAAGAACTGACCTCTGGGACCTGAGCCAATGATAGGAATTTCAAATGGCCAATTTACCGAGGTATGGAAGGGAAGCCCTTTCATATAGCTAATCTTGCTTGTCAATTTGATTGGCTTGAGAGAGTCCTAGGAAATTAGTAAGGTGGACTTCAGGGTGTATCTAGGTGGGCCATGGACACATGACTTTGGATTATACTTAGTTCCTAGTCCCTTCTTTTCAGGTTCTTCCCCTTCTCCCTGCTTTCTGGATGCCAGGGCTTGAGCATTTTTCTTCCTCCATGCCCCTCTGTGATGTTGTTTCTGCCTTTGCACCAGTTGCCCAGGACCAAAACCTCTGAAACCCTGAGCAAAAGCAGTCTTCTCCTGTAAGTTGTGAGTGTCACATATTTTGTCCCAGCAATGGAAAGCTGCCCAATGTTCCTAGTGTGAGTACTACACGAAGGAACCTGGGAAGTGCATATGGAAGAAATGTCTGTCCAAAGTCTGAAATGAGAAGTGTTTTCTTTGACATACAGAGCTTACTTTAAATGAAATGACTCATTGCCATTTGCTACAATGTCTCAAACCCCAAGGCCTGGTCACATATCTGTATGATTTTCCTAAGGCCTGAACACACTCAGTATATATTTGTTTATGGCATCATTTTAAATTTTTTTATGCTTTGGAAATTATGAGAATGCATTCATATTCTAGAATAAGGCAAACAGCATGCAGTAAAAAGGTATCCAAGCAAATTGCTTCCTGCTACCTCATCCATCTTCTTGAAATGCCAGCGCAACGCATGCTGATCCTTAGACTTTAATCATGCTACTCATTTAAGGGTATGCTCTGTCTTTGTGTTTTTCTTTGTTTTTGTTAAAATGGAATCATATTATATCTAACCTACAATTGTTTTTCCTTCAAGGTTTCATTGTGGAAAGTTTCAAGCCTATACAGAAGTAAAGAGGAAAGGACTATAAGCCCCTATGTACCTAACACAAACCATCAACAATTACAACTCAAGGTAACTCACATTTCAATCTTACCTTCACTTAGTCACTACCACTCATATCTTAGGTCAATATTATTTCTTTAATATACAACATCGATTCCAGACTTTTACTTTTTAAAAACTTCAAATGTATTTTAAAAGCTAAGGGCTCACTAGATAGCTCAGCAGATTAAAGTGCTTGCTTAGGCAGAGTGCAGCGGTCAGGGTTCCATCCCTGGCATGCTGTGCCATCCAGGCCCAGCCCCTGGGGTGTGCTGAGATGGTGAATGAGACTGGGAATAGGGGTGCAAGCCTGAAATCCCAGTGCTTGGGAGGCTGGAAACAGAAGAATCACTTCCAGTCCTATCTATGTAGTGAGACCCTATAGACCCTATAGACAGTGCACTAAATACATTTTTTTAAAAATTGTAAGGCTAATACAATTCACCTATCCATTGCTTAGGTTTACCAGGTGGTTTTCATCACTGAGAATATTTTACTAGCATATCTGTATTTCCTAGAGTTGGTTCAGATGCTTAAAACAAGATGACCAAGTTCACCTAAACAGAAGGATTGAATGGACAATGTTGCCAGAGGAAAAAGCACAATGACAAAGAAGAGATATATATACCACAGTGGTTGAGACAGACCAGCTTTCCAGATCAGGTTGGGGAACTCCAAACACTTCTTTTGCCAAGTTCTTGCAGCAGGGTAGCTTTGGGCATTTGTATAAAGCAGCCTCACCCTTCAGGGAGAGAGGCTTTGGGAAATCTGGATTTTGGCCTTGGACTTGTAAGGATTCTGCAATTGTCAAACCCTGAGGCAATGTTTCCTTGTGAGTGATTCCAATTGTTTTTTTTTTTTCCCCAATTGTCTTTTGAACTGGCGAAAGTTTATTACTAATATTGTATTTTTGTCAATTCTGTTTGTATTTCTAATTGTGTGTTATATAATTTACAAAAGTGTTATCTGGCACATCAAAGTGGATGACAGTGAAAGAATCATTTTAAATTTTGGTTTTCATGACCCACTCCTACTCCAGGCCCGGAGAGTGAGAGGGAGACCTTCCGGCTACCCTGCATCGGTGGGACATACCAGTCCCAGTCCAGCCACAGCATGGGTGAGACCCTATTTCACCCCCTTGGAACGCCACACACTACTCTGTAGTATACCCCCACCATGGCTACGAAGTAGGAATTTCTGGCACATTCCAGGAACCCCCAAATCCAGTCCTAACCCAGGCCAAATGAGTGTGTGGGAGAGCTGCCTCTACCCCCTAATCCACCTTGTCCCCTCCAGACACAGCTCAGGCCTGGCATACAGGCCTGGAGTGAAACCCTACAGCAGCAATCCCTGCAGAAAGTGTAGGGGACAGAACCAACCAGCTAGTCCAGGAGAAGAACATCTTCCCAGAGGGGCAAAACAGGTTCATCTCCAAGGAAGGCAGCAGGAAGGAGCTGAGTACAGCAGCCAGACCAAGCCAGGCACAACTGGATAAATCCCAAATTTGTACATCTGCACCTGAACTTCAGTAGGTGCTAAGGGTATAACTGCACCAAAGATCTACAACAAAGATCAGAAGACAGTGCTACACAAAATGACAACGAGAAGGAGCAAAATGCAATCTCAGAACACAAGCCCACACATAACAAGTGCACAGGACACTAACACAGAACAAAGTGGGAATCACATAGCTGAAATCAATGAATCAAAGGCTTCTGAAATAAAGAAACAGCTGCAGAAAGGTATAGAGGAACTCAGATTGGAAATGAAAAAAGAAATCCCTGAATTAAAAATATCCGCAATAAAGAATCAAATGGAGAAACATATGGAAGAAACCCAATGCCAACCCAGAACATGTGCAGAGGACACCAGCTCAGCTAAAATGTATGAATTAATAGTGTTGATACTAAATAAGCAACAGGAGAAAGTCATAAAAGAACTCAGAGTAGAATTCCTTTCTAGTAGCTCAGCTCAAATGTACGAATTAATATTGTCATAGGAAATAAGCAACACCATAAAGTTATAGAGGAACTCAGAGCAGAACTTTCTGAAATAAGAAAAGAATTCTCAGAACTCATAGCATCTGAGGTACAGAATCAACTACAGAAACATAGGGTGGAAACCCAATCTGAAAAAAAAACTGCAGTAAAAGAATTTATAAGTGCTTCTAAAGAAGACATTGATTAAAAAAAATAAGAGAAGATTAGAAAAATGATGGATGCCTTGAATGAGCAATACAGGACAGAAATAGATTGCACGAAGCAGAGTCAAAGACATATAGATGAAATTAAAATCTCAATAACAAGCTTGCAAAAACGTTTAAGTGAAATAGAAGACAGAATTTCAGATCTTGAAGACACTGGTGCAGCTAGTGAAAAGGTAAGAAAGGATCTCTTAAAAACAACTAGGATCCAGGAAAAAAAATAATCCATCACCTGCAAGATGATGCAAAGAGAAACAATGGGAGACTAGTAGGCATCAATGAGAAACAAGGAGACAATGCAAATGACATTTAAACAATATGGGCAGAAGTCATAGCGAAAAGCTTCCCAAATATGAGGAAACAATCTGACATTCAGGTAATTGATGCATACAGTACACCAAGTAACCTCAACCCAATGAAAAACACACCAATACATATAATAGTCAAGATCCCAGAAATTCAGCACAAGAATAATATAATGAAAGCAACTAAAGAAAAGAAGCAGATCACATTCAAAGGAAAACCCATCAGAAATATGGCTGACTTTTCTTCACAAACCATGAAAGCAAGAAAAGCATGGAGCAGAGTACTACAAGTCCTCTATGAAAACAAATTCCAGTGCATATTACTATACCCTGCAAAGCTCTCTTTCAAGTTTGATGGAGAAGTGAAATGCGTTCATGACAAAGAACAGCTAAAGAATTTCATGATTACAAAGCCAACACTACACAGGCTACTGAAAGATGTTCTAGAGAGGGACCAAAATGATCAGAACTCCATGAATGAGATCAGAAGCAACCAATTAAATAGGTCAAGCAATTAAACACAGGAGAAAAAGGAGTAAATGACAACAGGTAAATAACATTTTTACTGTAAGTCAATACATCTGAATTCTAACCATCAATGTAAATGGACTCAATTAACCAATTAATAGGAATAGACTGGCACAGTGCATTAGGAAACAAAATCCAACAATATGCTGTATACAAGAAACACATTTAACTCATAAAGACATTCATAGGCTGAAAGTCAAAGGATGGAACACAATACTACATGACCCAGCTCCTCAGAAAAAGCAGGGGTAACAATCCCATTCTCAGACAGTCTCCACTTCAAACCAAGAATGACCAAGTGAAATAAAGAAGACCAGTA
>NW_004524607.1:2074150-2076334 GCF_000260255.1 Octodon degus
CAACAAAGTGAAAAGGCAACCTACAAATTTGGAAAAAATCATTACAAATAAGTACTCAGGCAAAGGCCTGCTCTCCAGTATTTATAAAGAAATAAGAAACACTAGGGCCCAACATTTAAAGACCAATCCAGAAATGGGCATCCAAGATGAACACACAATTCTCAGAATATGAAATTAAAGAAGAAAATACATATATGAAAAAATGTTCCACATCACTAGCCATCCGCGAAATGCAAATTAAAACAACATTGAGATGGCATCTCACCCCAGAAAGAATGGCTATCATAAAGAAATCACCCAACAACAAATGGTGGAGAGGCTGTAGGGAAAAAGGAACCCTTCTCCACTGCTGGTGGGAATGTAGACTGGTGCAATCGTTCTGGATATCAGTGTGGAGACTCCTTAGAAAAGTTGGACTGGAAATCCCATTTCAACCAGCTATTCTTCTACAGGGAATTTTCCCAGAGGATCTGAAAGTATGATATCATAGGGATATATGTGTGCCTATGTTTATAACATCACAATGTGTGATAGCCAAATTTTGGAAACAACCAAGATGCCCATCACCTGAGAAATAGTTGAAGAAGATGTGGTATTTTTATACAATGGAGTATTATTCAGCTATTAAGAATGATAAACTCGAAGCCTTTATATTGAAGTGGATGCCACTTGAACAGATACTCATAAGTGAAATTAACCAGACACACATGTGTAAATATCGTATAGCTTCCCTAGTATGAGAACTCATAAGTAGAAATACAAATAGAAATGTATAATACAAGTAAAATGAAAACAGGATCTCAAAGTCTAATCAAGAGTGGGAAAGGAGAAGAGTTAGGAAACATGACAATGTAAAGCCATACAGTTATATGTAGAAGATGAGCAAGTCAATGATCCTGAGAATATCCAGAAGATTTTTGAATCTAGCAGTTAATTGGAAAGATTCTCGCCCTAACTAACTATACATACTGATAACTGTGAACTAAGCAACTGCACTGAAGATGGTAATCTGTAATAGCATTTTCATGCTTAGAATCCCTGCCATTCTGGTCTTCTGAATACGGACTGCTTCTCATGACATGCCAGTTGCTGCTGTGCTGTCTCAGTTAGATGATTGTTCAAAAAGCAGGGGGTGGTGAATGAAAGCAAGTGACAGGAAAAGTAATATTGTGGGACTCTCCTACTTCAAGCTGTATATGGTTAGATTTTTGGACTTATGTGTAAACATAAGAAGTATATAATTCTTTATGCCTATTTTTAAAAATATATTCTAATATTTAAATGATTTTTCATCATATTCTGTAGAGACTTAAAGTTCAACATATCAATACTTGATGGAAAATACCTGTTCCATGTTATGCCTAAGATGTTTGATATTCAGACAGATAGTGAGATTAAGCTTCACAACCTATTTTGTATGGTAATAACAATAAGCTTGTCTTCTGCAGGGCTAACAACCTAAGTTTGAAGACCAAAATTAGAGAAAAAGGAAGGCTGCAAGGAAAGCCAACATTTTGACCCTAGCCCTCCAAGGTCACTTAAGACTCAGGACATATGAGATCTTGTACAGTAACGTCATGTAACTCGGTAGTGTCCCAAATTTTCTGATCAAGAAGATTATGGGGCCAAAGAGGAAAGTGATCAATGATGTAGAGTGTGCCTAAGGAGAGTCACATGGAGAGAAAACATTTTCTCAGGTTTTCACAGAGAGCTCATTGGCCAAGCAATGGTCTTGACTCATCCACATGGTTACACTGACAAAGGTTCTACAATCTGTGGTACAGCATCTCAGGATAAATCCTGAGGGGATTTCACTGATCTTATCAGACCCAAAAGCTACAACTCTTGTTGCATAGGCCCTGCTTTACCTTGGTCTTAACCATCTAGCAGAAAAGTATAAAAACAAAATATAAGAAGTAAAGCCTTGCTGTTGTGTAGAACTGTAAGGGACTCAGGTCAACAATTTCTGACATTGCCAGTGAAGCAGAAGACCTAATACTATTATGGATTACTGGACTCTTTTAGAATATTTTTCTGAGTTTACACACCTTTAATATTCAAATAACAAAACTTAACAAAAAAAGCAGATACAGATAAATGTCCATTTTGTATCTGTGTACTCAAAATGGTTAGGATAGATATATAGTTACATTCTCTTAATGAATAGAGTGGTTTGTTCTAATG
>NW_004524607.1:2077623-2078479 GCF_000260255.1 Octodon degus
AAGGTATAATACAAGTAAAAGGAAAGCAGGTACTTGAGGACTAACTAATTAAGAAAGGGAAAGGGGAAGAGCTAAGAAACATGACAGTAACAAGCCATACAGTTATATGCAGAAGATGGTTGGGATAGATATCTCAGAAGGCAATGATCCTGAGAATCTCCAGAAGATTTTTGAATCTAGCAGCAGTTAATTGGAAAGATTCTTACCCTGACTAACTATATATACTGATACCTGTCAACTAAGTAACTGCATTAAAGAAGGTAATCTGTAATAGTGGTTTCATGCTTGGAGTGCCAGTCATTCTGGTCTTCTGAATATGGGCTGCTTCTCATGACATGCCAGTTGTTACCATGCTGTCTTTCGGGCAGATGATTGTTTAAACAGAAGGAGGTGGTGAATGAAGGCAAGAGATGGGAAAAGAATGTTATGGGACTGTCTTGCTTCAAGGTTGTATATGTTTATATTTTTGGACTTATGTGTAAATATAAGAAGTATATAATTCTTTATGCCTATTTTTTAAAATACATTCTAATTTTTAAATGTTTTTTCATCATATTCTGTAGGGCTTAAAGTTCAACGTATCAATACTTGATGAAAAGTACCTGTTCCATGTTATGCCTAAGATGTTTGATATTCAGACATAGTGTGATTAAGCTTTACAGCCTATGCTGTATGGTAATAGCAATAAGCTTGGTCTTCTGGAGGGTTAACAACCTAAGTTTGCAGACCAAAATTAGAGCAAAAGAAGGACAACATGGACAGCCATCATTTTGGTGCAAGCCTTCCAAGGTCAATTAAGACTCAGGACATATGAGATCTTGTACTGTAATGTCATGTAACTCGGTAGTGTCCCAAA
>NW_004524607.1:2078979-2081170 GCF_000260255.1 Octodon degus
TAATATTGGAACTTAACAAAAAAATGAGATACAGATGAATGTCCATTTTGTATCTGTGTATTCAAAATGGTTAGGATAGACATATCGTTACATTCTCTTAATGAATAGATGGATTTTTTCTATAGTGTTTGTAAATAGGATATCATGTCTGCATCTTGTACAGCAATTAACTACTAAGAAGAATGTATGCAATGTGTTAATTATTGAAACTATCCTACCAATTTTGTTTGAAACTGCCTCATTGCTATTTGTTTCTCACTAAAATTGTGGAAAACAAACAAACAACAAAAATAATTTTGATTTTTATGAAATCAAAGATTCAGTCTGATCTTGACTAACAATAAACAGCACATATTGGCTGGTGCTTTGCTATGTATATGTAGCAGCAGAAAGCAAGACTTCTAGGACTGAGACAATCTGAATACCAGCAGGGGTTTTTTCTTTGTTCAGTACCAGGGATCAAACTCAGGACCTTGTCCTTGCCAGGCAGATACTTATGCCGCTGTTCTATTTCCTCATCCCATAATGCCATCATTTTCTCTCCTTTCTATCTGAGGCCATCATTAATTTTATTATTAATCTAACACTTACTCAGTGGTGGTGAAACTTCTCTCCAGATTCTGATATGAAAGTAAGTTTGGAATTCATAGAAAGGCTTTAAGTCTGCATCTACCAATGTTCCTATGATTTCTACAATATTTCTGTTTTTGTCTCCTTTCTGTGATGTTACTATTCTAGTAGCAAGCATTTATTTGAGATTTCTATAACTGATTATTATCTATTGCTAACTACTAAAACTTTATGACTTAAATAATAAAAAATGCATTACTTTGCTGTTTTGGTGAGTCAGGAACTCAAGAGGCTTAATGTTGATGGTCAAATGTCAGAGTTTCTCAATTAAGATGTCTCTGGGGCTACAGGGTCCTCTAAGAGCTGGACTGGGTGGGAGGGTTAGCCCCAGGATGTTACCTCCACGTGTGTCACCAAATAGTACCAGCTAAGGGTTGGATTATCTGGTTCTCTACATCTTCACTATATGGCAGTAGCTTCCACTGGAGTGACTGAGGTATGTGGGTGTGGCGGCAATACCTATCAATGAACTTTTAAGAGGAAATCTATAATGACTTTTATGATCTTGCTTCATTTCTTAGATAGTATCACTCCCATCACATTCTCTTCATTAGTCACTAAGTGGTTACTGATAGGAAGAAAATGAGGCTCCACATTTTGGGGAGAAACATTTGATAATTTGTCAGCCTCTTTTAAAATAATGACAAACTCATAAACAGCAATGGTTGGAACTGGGCGACAAAATTCCAAAACGCAATGTCATCTATCATGGTTTATAGCTAAAATGTCTGGCAAAGCCTGCTGTGCTTCCAAGTAAAACTCTTGGGAGTGGCAGGGTCATGGGTTGCTGCCTCCTGCCTGCCATGCCAAGGAGCATGTCCCTAGCCTGTGCTGCCCCACTGTGAGACCAGCTCTCTGTAGACTGAAGCCTCAGTAAACTGTGGAAAAAAGTAAACTCTTCTTCCTTTAACTTATATGTATTGAGCATTTCATCTCAGCTGCAAAAAGCAACTGAGAAAATACCTAATAGCAGTTTAAATCTTTCTTCTGGATTGTTAACCTTTGGTCTCTTGGACGTTGCATCTCTTGTTCTCTTCTTTTTATTCCATTTAAATATCTCCTTCATTTTCTAACAGTATGGACTTTCTGAGGATGGGTTCTTTAGGATATTGCATGTCTGAGAGAGTATTTTACCTCTGTTTAAAAAGATTTATTTTACCATGTATAGAATTCTATTTTTACTGTTGTTTTCTTCTTCATTTTTCTGGCAGTATTTTGAAGATGTTGTTCCTCTGTCTGTTGGCTTATAATGGCTTGTATAACTTCCAACGAGAAGTCTGTTACACTTATTTTTTTTAAGTACTGGGGATTGAATTCAAAATTTTCATGAAACTACAGTCCTAGCCTTTTAAACATTTTATTTGTTGTTTGTTTATTTGTTTGTTTGAGACAGGGCTGGTAAGCTTCCCAGGCTCAGGTCAAACTTTCAGTTCTCCTTGGCTCAAACTTTCAACTCTCTGGAGATCATGAATTATAGGCATGTACCAACATTCTTGGCCTTAATTCCTCCCTGCCCCATACATTATGTGTCTTTTTCCCTTTGGATTCTTTCATGATTTGC
>NW_004524607.1:2081360-2111588 GCF_000260255.1 Octodon degus
TCTTCTTCTTCTTCTTCTTCTTCTTCTTCTTCTTCTTCTTCTTCTTCTTCTTCTTCTTCTTTTTTGTTTTTTGTTTGTTTCTTTGTTTTGTTTTGTTTTCTGGGAATCAAACTGAGGTCCTTGTGCTTGCCAGGCAAGTGCTGTGCCATTGAGCTGCACCTTTGGCCTTCTTTAATGATGTTCAGCTCATTAATTTTTGACCAGCTTGATTATAGGATATTCCATGGTGAAGTTCTCTTCATATTTCTTGTGCTTGATTCATGAAGTTTTTAGAATTCATGGGCTTGTAGTTCCATCAGATTTGGAAAAATTTATGTCATAGTCTTAAAAGATATAAACTCCTGCTCTTTTTTGGGACTTCAAGTGCATGTATGGTAGGCCGTTTGAAGTTGTTTGATTTGTTCAGTAGATCAGTGATACTTCATTTATGTTTAAATCATACTGTTTATATAGTTTCTAATGCTATATTTTGCATTCATTAATTTTTTGTCTGCAGTGTCCATGTTGCCAGCAATTCTGTCATATTTAGTTTCCAACAGACATTAAATTTTCATTTCAGAAGCTAATCAAATCTTTAGAAAAAACCCACCCTGTCTGTGTCCCTCCTTAACATGCTTATTCTCTCCTCTGCCTGCATGATCATATGAAGCATAATTACTTTACTCAGAAAGACCAAATCACCGACTGCTCTTGGCCCCATGTGAGCTCCCAGCACTCAGTGAGGGCTTGAGGGGAGGACCCTGTAGGTCTCCACAATTCTTCCTGCATTGCGTCGTTCTCAACAGTTTTGTCTCCTCGTTCCTTGTGCTGTGAATTCCAGCTCCATGACCTACCAACTTCTCAGCCTCTCTCCTTTTCTCAGGGAAAGTACCAAGCACGTGGGTGTCCCCTTCCTATCCTGCAGGCTGTGAAATCTCTAGGTAAGAAACTAAAACTAGCATGGGACTTGTTTCTCTCCTTCCAGGGATTGCTGTCCTGTGCTGCTCACTGTCCAATACTTGAATGCCCTTGTTTCGTGTACTTTATTGGACTTTGAATGTATGAAAAGTAGAGTAAATCTCATTACCGTTACCCCATTGTGCTTGACAACAAAAAACCCTTTGGAGACTGTCTTTGAAATCATTATTATTATTATTATTATTATTTGGTACAGCATCTCAGCACCTCAGACTCATAGTGATTCTCCTGTCTCCACCACCCAAGCAGTAGAATTATAGGCATGTGCCACCATTCCTGGTCTTGATGGCTGTTCCAGCATGCCCCAGGTTCTGGGTCCAGCATGGTGTGTGGTACTGGGGATTGAACCTGGGTCCTTGAGCTTGCCTAGGCAGGGGCTTAGACCACTGAGCTATCTCTGTAGTCTAGAAATCATTGTTTTACATAACTACTTAAATCAGTTATCTATTATTATGCAGTAAATTCCCCCCAACATTAATAAGATAATCAATAAATAACCATTAATTTGTTTACTATTCTACATGCTGGCAATTTCTGGTGAGTTCACTTGGATAATTCTTCAGCTTTCAATGGCATCAGCTGTGTTCACATAAGCATCTGAAGTCAGTTGGCAACGCATCAGCCTACTGGCTTAGGATGATCTCTTTCATCTGGCTAGCAGTCTATGGTGGTAATGTTTCTTACGAAGTTCTTCCATCTTCATGGCCTGCCACCCTCTAGGGGGCTAAGTTAGGCATTTTTACATGATAAACATTTATCTTTACTTTCTATTGACTATTTTAAGTACCTTTTCTCCCCTAGTACTTGGAGTGCAAATATGTGTGTACTGATGATTATAGCAAAGACATCCACTTCTCAGCAATATCCAGTGTTTCTTAGGCTAAAGCTAAGCTATGTAGCCCAGCAACTATCCCATCCCTATTCTGTATCTGGATATGACTCTATGCCCATGCAGGAGAATGTCAGTGCTGGTAATAAAACCCAGGACAATCTTCCTCATGCACCTTCTTTCTTCTTCTACATGGCTTGGAAGTGCAGGCTTCCAAAAGGGTAGAACCATATATCAGAATAGCAAAAACTCCTGATGGAAGCCATTCATTCAGAGAACCCTTGGATGATGCTCAGGGTATCAAGTAGGACTTGAACTTAGCTGCGCTCTCACTGAGTATATGTCTTTAATTTTGTTTCCTTTTTCCAATTAGCTACAGTATATTTTAGAATAAAATTCACAAAATTGGACATTTTTATCTTTTGTCTATTTTTTTGTGATACACATGAGGTTTTTTTTGATAGAATTAGTGTAGATATACATCCTTTTGTTGACTTTTGCTTGAGATATTGTGGAGCTGTTCAATTTGCATAATCTGATGTTTTGTCAGCTAAGGAAATTTTTCTTAAATAATGTTTATAATTTCCATTACTTGTCTCATTTATCTCTGTTTCCTAGCTAAACGAGTCTGTAATTATGTAGCTGACTTTCTTTTCTCCACCCTGCCTTCATATTCTACCACCCCCGGAGGCATCTGTATCTTTGCCCTTTGTCTTGGGAGACATTTGTACACTTGGGTATTTAACCATTTTTATTTCTCTTGTCATTTGTTCAGCAGCAGTTCATTTTATTTTTCATTTTCTACCATTATTTGTGCTTTAATTCTGTTGTATTTTGGGTTCCCTTGTGTGGCCTTCTTAAGTAAGCAATCTTATTCTGTGTCTTTCATGTTTTTCAACTCTTCTGTCCTTATGGATTTATTTCAGAGACTGTATGGATTTATTTTCAGTTTGATTTGGAGATGCAATTTAGCAAAAATTCTCCTGGTCTAATTAAGTGGATGTTTCACTTCTATGTTCTTCCTCTGAGACTTCCTGATCTTGCTCTGCTTCTCTAACTCTGCATCCTTTCTGCTCAGCATGCTGCCTCTCACCTGTGGTGGTTTTGATCATCCTTGAGCAAAGGCTATTTCAAACCTGGTGTTCACTAACTTGTATTCAGAGCTCTTTCAGGATCCATTGGTAGTGGCACCAGGTTTTCAAATAAAAACAGAAGAAATACTTACATGGTCATACAATCTGTTCTTATGCTTCACAGTAATAATGGTTCTTAAACATCACAAACACTGAGGTAATAAATACTTTCTATAGCTTATATATTTTTTTTGTGGAACCGGGATTGAACTCAGGCCCTTGTACTTGCTAGGCAAGCGCTGATTCTACTGAGCTATCTCCCTGGCCCCCTATATAGCTTATATTTGAATGTTCTCCAAAGGTTTATGAGTTGAAGGCCTGTGGCACTCTTGACAGGTTATGGACACACTTTAGGAGGTGGACTTCAACAGGCAGAAGTTTGGTTGTTGCAATCATGCCCTTTATGTGGGTACTATGACTGAGACATCTTTCTTGTCCCTCTCTTGCTTCTTGGTGGCCATGAGGTGAGCAGTTTCTTCCATCACATGTTCTTGTCAAGCTGGTTTGCCTTGGTCTAAAATCAATGGGACTGATAACCATGAACTGAACCTTCTAAAAACATGAGCTTTTCCTTCAAAATTGATTACCTCAAGCATTTTGTTACTTCCACATTTTGAAAGTTGACTAACACCATACCAAGTCATTGCTCTGCAGGGAAATATGTGTTTGGATTTTTGTAAGTCTGGTCACAGCATTGTTGTCAACTGATCAACATATAACCTTATTTGTGAGTGTTTTTATTTGTTTAAATATACTTAGTGTATATTTAAACTTACTTAGTGTGTATTGGTAAGTAATTAGCACTGAACTCACACCCAACAGCACTGCGACTCATGCATAAATGAAGATTATATACACACTCATTTATAAAATACAATACAGCTTTCTTGAGCTTAGGGACATTAGGTAAATAGCCTTGGGGACCACTGTAAACAGAGAAATCATCAATAAAACATACCAACTCAAGAAAAATGTGACACAACACAGACTAAGCCAATGTCTCTTGTGAACAAAGATTCCAATGTAAACATTGGCCTATTACCTACCAAGAAGGTAGACATTGGCTGGGAAATGTGTGCACTGAGGGACCAAAAGTTTCACCATTCTGCACATGTCTGTGAATGACCTTAAAAGTGCTACAGGTATTGATTTAGGGGTTATAAATATTATCAAGAAGACAATTGCATGAATTTTGAATTTTTGAATATGGAGAATTGACTATAAATGTTAAGGGCTATTGTGGTCGTTCTGGTGCCGGTGCTTACCATATCACGTTTGTGTATTCACTGAGTGATTCCAAAGAGGCATACATACAGCAATGGTATTCAGTACTCTATATTGTTACATCCATTAATCTCTATTCCCTATGGAATGTACCCAGTACTGATCAATGCCAAGCACATCATACAGTGGGGTAAAACTAGATCCCTGATGAAACTGCTTTTGGATAGCATGACAGACATTGCTGTGTATAGATTCCCCTCATCCACAGATGTACACACAGAATTTGAGGAACAGCACTTGAGTAGGAAAGGTCAAACACCGAAAGAGTGTCCCTGATGAAGGAAACAATTAGTTACTTTCTGTCTCAGTTACTCTTCTTTCATTGCTGGGACAAACACCCAACACCCAAAATGAAGGAAGAATAGATTTATTTAACTCACAGTTACTGGAGGTTTCAGTCCGTACTCAGCTGGCTCCAAGGTAGAGCAGAGTGGCACATGGCACAGAGCAACCTTTCATGGAAGTGGCAAAGAACAGAGAGAAAAGGGAATGGCAGCAGCTCAGCTAGCTAGCCCCTCTCCGCTCCTTACATTGTAATACAAATTACGTGACTCAGAGTGGGTGCGGCATCCACACCCACAACAATCAACCACAAGCTCCAGAAGCTGCCCCATGACTGCATGAGGCATTTGTGTGTGTGTGTGGGGGGGGAGAACTAGACAGAAAACACTTTCTCATCACTGAGATAAAATATCCAACACCCACAATTTAAAGGAGAGGTGTATTTTGTCTCATGGCTTCAGTCTATAGTAGACTCGTGTAAGGCAAAAACAGAATGACAGAGGGCAGAGGAGTAAGGCAGAAGGACATGGCAGAGGAAAACAGGCTTAACCCATGGTAGCTAGAAAGCGAAAAGAGAAAAGGGAAGAGCCATGGAGGGAGAGACACCCTTCCAGGTCACATTCCAAGTGAACCACCTCTTCTGATCAGGCCTTACCTCCTGACAGCACGCTCAGCTCTGAAATTGTTAGTGGATTAATCCAGTGATAAGTATAATACCTTTCATGATCTAATCACTTTCCAAAAGGAAAGTGACATTCGATCTGATTTGGAAAATAAAAGATTAAATTTCTTACATTTTGTATGATGATTTAAAATCAGTAAGACTAAACTTACTGTGAAGGAAGCAGATTACTTTATCTTTTTAATTTTCAGTTTCCTCATCTGTAACAGAAAGATGGGAACAGCTTTGAGGAGCTGTTTGGAGATGAGTGGTTGCCCATGTCACTTGCCTATGGCCCACCTGAGAAGTTTAGCACAGAATGCTCACATAATCACATCCACGTTCTCTCTCTGCTGTTCAGTATTTTCCTCTTTGCTTTTTCATGTGGTGGTCAGGCACAGGCAGTCGCAAGAGGGAACATGGGAGAAGCACAAGAGAAAAGCGCTTTTATGTTCCTAGGTTCAGGTGAGGGCAGAGATTAATACATAGCAAAATGACTGGGGCAGTGGGAATGACCCATCAATCACAGACGTTCATGTGTGCAGTTACAGGACGCATGTGCAAGACAGTTTGCAAGCCCTGCACTGGAACCACTCAGAGAGTGCTATCTTCAGTTCTTGGGAGAACTCCAGCAAGTTTTTGATATGAGAGCCCTTCCCTGTCTTTGGGGGAGGATAAACAGGAGTGAGAGATTTTGGTTCTTTAGTTCAAAGCACTAGGCAGCTAGGTGAGATGGTGCATGCCTGTAACCCCAGCACTTTGGAAGTCTGAAGCAGGAGGATTTTAAGTCTGAGCCCCACCTGGGCAACTTAAAGAGGCTGTGTCTCAAGAAAAATCAAGGGTGTGGGTGGGCATGTAGCTTAGTGTGAAGGTTCAAAATCCAGTATTGGAAAGTAAAGAAACACTCACTATGTCAAACTTTGTGTGTTGCTTTCTAAGCCTCAACAAGAACATTCTGTGCTTGATTTGTTACCTCTGAGAACTGCCTAGCCCAGGCAGAAGCAATTTCTTTCCAATGATGTAAGATGTCAAAATATCATAGTATGCAGAAAATTATACATATACTATACATTTGTAATTTTTCATGTTTGTTTTGTAGACATCTGCAAAGATGCTTTTATGCAGAGACCTCAACATCTGGGTGGGCTATTTCAGCATTTTGTACACCAGTTTACCTGGGAACCCATAGGCTGACCATTCCATCACTCCATTACCTCAGTCCCATCTGGAATTCACTCACCATTTGCCCCAGAAGAGCAGTGCTCCTTTTTCCTTGGGTACAAAAACCTGCTAACTCTTTTTTTTTTTTTTTTTTTTTTTCAGAACTGGGGATTGAACTCAGACCCTTGTGCTTGCCATGGAAGCGCTTATTCTACTGAGCCATCTCCCTGGCTCCAAAACTGCTAACGTTAACTACTTTTAGTTTTTGCTTTTAAAAATATGTACTGATGCAGACGTAAGTGTATAATGTATTTCACTAGTTATTTTATTCATTTTTACTTCAAGTACTTTTAAGGGTTTTTTTTTTTAAATGTATTTAGTTGTTGTAGGGTCTCACTACACAGCTCAGACCCATAGTGATTTTTTTTATTTTCAGCCTCCCCAGTGCTAGGATTACAGGTTTGAGCCACCATGCCCCAACTCTGACTGGCTCAGCCCACCCTGGGAGTGGTGGGGCTGGCATGGCATGTGGCACGTCAGATCAAACCAAGGTCCCTGCACTTGCCTAAGTTTGCTTAAGCAGGCACTTCAGTCTGATGAACTATCTCACCAGTTCCCTTCAGGTTTTTTTTTTTTTTTTTTTTTTTTTTTTTGAGAGGAGATCTCACTGTGTAGTTAAACCAGGGCTTGAACTTACTTTTCAGTCAAAGCTGGCCTTAAACTCATTGCAGTCCTCTTACCTCAGCCTCCGAGTGCTGAGGTTACAGCTATGTGGCACCATACCTGACTGAAGTATTTTTTTTTTTCAGAACTGGGGATTGAACTCAGGCCCTTGCTCTTGCCAGGCAAGTGCTTATTCTACTGAGCTATCTCCCTAGCCTGAATTATTCTTTTTATTTTATTTATTTTTGCAGAACAAGGGATTGAACTCAGGCCCTTGGGCTTGCCAGGCATGACTTTATTTTACTGAGTCACCTCCCCAGCCCAAAATTTATTATTTATTTTAGATGCTTTTTGAGCCTTTTTTTTTTTTTTTTTTTTGTAGTACTGAGGATTGAACTCAAGACCTTGTGCTTTCCAGGCAGGAACCCTGAAGTATTCTTAAAGGAGGCTTAAAGTTACATACCCACAAGTATTAACAAGCATGATAAAATTACATTTAAAACGCTGTGATGTGGGAATGTTGGAGATAGTGGTAGAATAGTAGAGTACAGTATGAGGCCTTGAATTTAGTTCCTCAAGTTGGAAAATAAAAGAGGGTCAGAAAGTATCAAGGGATGGGAAGGGATGGCAGGATGAGGAAGAGGATGTAGCAAGGATTGAGATGTGGTATGTATTTGTACCACTTCCCCATGACGAATGTGGTCATCATGAGCCACAAACATATGCTGATCAAAATGGAAAAATTATTTAAAAACCAAACCAAACCAACAAAAATAGCCAGGGAAGAGAATATAGGCAAAAAATAAGGTAAGGAAGTGGAATACCAGTTTACTTCAATAAAAATATTGAACAGACTTGGGGGAAAAAGTGTCAAAAGTATATAAAAATGATATTCATAATTATCTTAATTATATTCTATGTTCTTTTTTATGTTAATTAAGGGTATTGTTTGTTCTTTTGCTATCCAAGAAGAAATATATTGAAAGTCTCAAAGACAATGCAGTTTACACCTTCCCCGTTAATATGCTACCGTCATTGACCCATAGAGTAATCATGAGTATGTGTGCTGGCACTTATCATTGGAACTTAAAAAGAATATTAAACTAGGTTTTGACAGATTTGGGCCAACAGGTAAATCTCTATTGAAGAAAATCTTATTTTAAGAAATGGGAAGTACAAGGGAAAATGGTAATTATACCTTCAAAGCATCAATGTTTTCTAAAAGAGAATGTAGAGAAAGATTGTTTTCCACAGCTTTAACACAGGCAATTTAATGCTCTATCAAAAGGAGCCGTCTTCTCCCTGGGCCCCCTGAAGCCTCACAGCAGCTATCACGCAATCTCTGAAGGACATGTTGTCCACAGATTCGTACACACTTGGTGCGCAGCCACAACTTCAAAGGTAGCATTAAGGCGGTGGAGGGAAACATGTGGCACTCATGTTGGCTTTCTTTTAAGACAAAAGATGTTAAGGTAGAGTTTTTAAAAAAATTCTAAAGGGGCTGAGGAGATAGCTCAGTGGTCTCAGTACCTGCATGTCCAATGCAAGGGCCCAAGTTTGATTCATGGTGCCACATACTGTGGCAGCCCTGGAACCCTGAAACTGGGCATGGTGGGGCATGTCTGTCATCCCAGCACGGAGGAGGCTGACACAAGAGGATTACTATGAATCTGAGCTGCATTGTGAAACCCTGTACCAAATATATATATATAAAATCTCAGAATTGAGGTTTAATTGCAGTGCTGTTTCTCTGTGATAGTGGGTTTGGGGCTGCAGTGTGACAATGAGTCTCTACAAGTTTCACCATTGCTGCATTAGAGTCTACTTACCTAAGCAATCAGCCTTTACAAAAATGGACCTCCAAATTTCCAATTGTACAACCTTTTTTGTCAAGGTATTTTAGAACCAAAGTTAATAAATACTTTTTTTAAAACCTGGCATGTTTCAAAGGCTTCTGATTCAGTGACTTGCTTGTCACCTAATAATCTCTATACCACTCATATGAGATAGAAGAGTAATAATAAAATGAATTCCTGTGACTTCATTCATCAGATTGTGAGTGGAGGCCTTCCCAGTATCCCTGAGTTTACTCCTGTGCTGCTCCTGTTCTCTGCACCTCAGCCAGCCACAGCCTGGGTAGCTGATAGATAGATAGATAGATAGATAGATAGATAGATAGATATAGACATAGATAGATATAGACACAGATACACACAGAGACAAATATATATATATATATATATATATATATATATGCATTTCATGGTTGACTTTTCACTTTTACTTGCTTTTAAGCCTTAAAATAAGTTAACAGGACTAAATGTATTCCCTCTATAGTTTGATTTTTATTGTCTCAGTCTTTCATGCTGAATAATTATTTCTAAGATCCACCCATTTTGCCCATTTAGATCTGAAATATTCATTTTTCACTACTATATTCTATTTAATGTAATCATTTGGCAGTGAATTGTTTCATTCTCTTGTCAACTGTTACCTGAGTTTTCCCAATGTTGTGGAATGTCAAATGATACTGCTATAAACAATTTGGTCCATGAAGTCTAGAATACATTCATGAAAATATATATGGGAATGAAATTGCTGAACTGAAAGAAACTCAAGTGTTCAATTTTTTTTAAATTAATGGCAAACTGATACTCACATAAATAGCATGCATTTGTGTTATTTTTCAACAGCTGGTGGTGCTCAAATTCTTACGTATTAATCCATTAATACGGTGGGTTCTTCCTTTACACTTCCCCAACTACTGTGTGTCTTTCTTTTCTTCCTGCCCTTCTTTCCATCAATCTTTGATCTATGTTTTATCACTCTTTTATCCATCAACCCTATACACCCATAAAAATATCACTGTTGTCAGGTCTTTTTTAAATATGGAAAAAAATTAAGAGATTTATTGCATAATAGCTACAGGTTTGGGTCTTTCAAAATCCTCCATACATATCTGCGGAAGAATGAGAAAGTATGTTCCAAATTCTGTGATCTGCTGCTTGGAAGCCAGTTTTCTATAGAATGACTAGTTATGCCTTATGCATTTCTCCATTGTATTGCCTATTTTAAAATAATAATTATTTTAATATTTTAAAGATTTTGACATTTCATCAGTAATATGGGCATGGTGGCACATGCCTATATTATGCACCTCTCAAATTATGGCTTATACTTTTATTTTCATTATGGTACCTTTTGAAGAATAGTAAGCCTTAACTTTAATATCTTTAAATTGATTATCCCTTTATCTTTATCAGTTTTAGGGTATTTTTAAAGAAAAATTTTACTATTAAAGTTGGAAAGATAATGTCTTATATATTATTCTGGAGATTTCAAAACTATGTCCCATATATAGCCCTTGTATTTGTCATTAATCCTTTTGTGTATGGTATGAGAGAAAAATTCAATTGCATTTTTTTCCATGTGGGTAAGCCAGTTATTTCTGCATCATGTACTGAGAAATCTACCTCCCTCCCATTCATGGGCAATTTAATCTCTGTCACAGATTTTCTTATATGCAAGGGTCTGTTTCTGAGCTCTTATTTTGGTACCTTGGTCAGCATGTTTAATTCTACTTTTAAAATTTGGTTTTAAAAATATCATTTTAGAAAAGTTAAGACTATAGAGACAGAAGGACAGGGGATTGATTGGAAGAGAACAGGAGGGGTGAGAGAATAAAAATCCTATTGTTTGCAGTGAGGGTTATAGGCTAGGTACATATGTCAAGACTCAGAACTGAACAACTAAAACAGGCTATTCAAAATTTATACTTCAAAATATAATGTGACATTTTGTTAGTTCCAAAACAATAACTTTATTTTTCATCGGTGGCTCCATTTCTCTTAAGCTTTTACAGATCTATTTAAATTTCAGAATCTTGTTTTGACAAGTTCCATCAAAAGCAAACCTGTTGGGACTTTGATTGCAATTCTGATGTATCTATGGATAAGTTTAGGGAATATAACTGATTGCCATGAATGCTGTACACTTTTCCATTTGGTTGAGTCTCCTTAAGTTTTTAAATTATCTGTTATTAAACGTTAAAATCTTCTACATGTTAACTCCTCGGAGCACATATGGGCTGGAACGCGAAAGTGTTGCCTCTCCTTTTGAGAGCCCACACTTCCCTAGTCTGCCATGTGGCACAGGGGTCACTGCTAACTGTTCCTCCCTTTTGTCAGACAGCTTCCTTCTGGCTTCTACAGAAGGCATAAATAAAAGGAAGAATGGAGGTCAGGACAAAGGAGGGCAGTGGGCATCTAGCTACTATTGTCCTTTTTAATGTCATTCTAACTATGATCTTTACTGTGGTAGGAACCTTTGGTTCCTGAAAAATGGCTTCAGTATCCATTTTTTTAAATTTGTTTTTCATGCTCAGACCCAACTTCACTATACAAATATAATCATCACCTAGGTAGTATCCTTTACCCAGTTTTAAATCCCATTCAGTGGGTCCTCTCTTCTAAGCTTCAGAGTATCAACATCAGCTAAGTACTGCCCCCTCTGGTTTTGGTAAGTTGTATTTACATTTTTATTTGATTGTAGATATTATTCAATTTCTTCTTTAATTCCATCTATGATGCATTGGTTATTCCGGAGAGTATTAGTTAAATTCCATATGTTTATGGAATCTTTGTGATTTCTTTTTGCATTAATTTCCAATTTCATTGCACTGTGGTCAGATAATATGCATGGGACAATTTCACTTCCTTCACACTCATTTAAACATGTTCTGTGAGCTAGTAGATGGTCCATTTTAGAGAGTGTCCCACACAGAAGTGAGAAGAATGTGTGTTCTGGTGGTGTTGGGTAGAACATTCTGAAAACATCTACTAAATCCACTTTTTCTCAGATTTTGCTCAGTTCTGATATTTCTTTGCTGACTTTTTGTAGAGATGATCTATCTCTTTGTGACAGTGGTATATCCAAGTCTCCATTACAGTTGTGTTATTGCTTACTTGATTTTTCATGTCTATTAATAATTGTTTCCTATAGTTTGGTGCTCCTATATTTGGTGCATACATTTATGATTGCTATTACTTCCTCTTGAATTTTGTCCCTACCAAGCATATAGTGACCTTCTTTGTCTCTTTCAATCACTCTTGGCTTGAAGTTCACATTGTCTACAAAAACAATAGCTACACTTGTTTGTTTTTCTGCATTCCTGTTGCATGAAAGATTGTTTTCCATCCTTTGATTTTAAGTCTATGAATTTTTTTGAGTTAAATGTGTTTCTTTTATACAGTATATTGTTGGGTCTTGTTTCTTGAACAATTCTGCCAATATGTTTCTTTTGATTAGTGAATTGAGATCATTTATATTGATGGAAATAACTGTCATGCCTTGGCTTTTCTTTGTCATATTTTCCTGCTATTGGTTCTTTGTTTCTCCCCTCTGTTTAGTTGCTTGCCCTGCCTGGTCATTTCTCTTTCTGATTTTGTTCATGGAATTGTAGTCATTTTTATCTCTGTTACAATATTTTTCTGTGTTCTTTGTTTGGTTGCTTTGGTGGTCATGAATTTCTTCAGCTATTCTTTGTCATGGAGGTATCTTATGTTTCTGGTAATTTTGAAAGATCGTTTTGTAGGGTACATTAACCTGAGTTGGGAGTTGTTTTCTGTCAGGATTGCAAATACTTCACTCCAAGCTCTTCTTAACTTGAGGGTTTGTGTTGAGAAGTCTGCCATGATTCTGAGGGCCTTCTTTCATCAATGATCTGTTTATTTTCTCTAACAGTTTTTAACATTTTGTTATTGTGCTGACTTTCTGGAATCTTGATTATCATGTCTTGGTATAGTTTTATTTTCGTCATCACTGTCTGGATTTCTACATGATTCATTTGTTTATCAAATTCTTTATCCACAGTTGGGAAATTTTCTGCCATTATTTCTGTGAAATTTTTATTTATTTGTTTGTTTATTTATTTATTGTACCTTAAGGAAGGGTCTACAGGGTGTTCAGGGTCTCACTACTAGATCAGACTTATAGTGATCCACCTGTTTAGAGCCTCCCAGGAGCTGGGATTACAGGCAGGCACTACCACACCAGGTCTCAATTGCTGTCTGAGTGCACCACCGGGGATGGGGCTGGCACAGCAAGCCCAGGGGACTGAACTTCCAGCCCCTGCACCTACTTGCAGGTGCTTTAATCTGCTGAGCTATTTGGCCAGCCCACAGTGAAATTTTTAAGTACTTTTTCTTTTCTTTTTTTATTTTTAATGAGAATAAAAATAGTAAAAATATCATTAGAAATGATACAGAATTTCAGTAAACAAAATGATAGGAATTCAACAATGGTCATTATATAGCATATTGTTGTCTTCAAATTAGTTCTTCAGATTACTAGATATGGTGAAGAGATTTTTTAATAGCATTTGTGCTGTCCAGCTTTCTCACTGACCTAAATCAATCTTATGTTATTCTTCTTGCTTCATCTTGTAGCTGTTGGATTTATTTGTCATGGTTTCTTGCTATTTTTAAGATAGCTGTCTTTTGTATGATCAATAGCTGCAATTCTTTCTTCCAGATCAGATATTCTCTGCTCTGCGTCAGTCTGTTACATATGTTTTATTTTTTCCCATAATTTTATTGACAAATAGCAATGAGACAGGTTCGAATCAAATTGGTAGGACAGTTTCAAAAATTAACACATTGCATACTGTCTTCCTAGTGGTTATTTGCTATACAAGATGCAGACATGATATCCTATTTATAAACACTATTACAACAAATCCCTCTATTCGTTAAGAGAATGTAACTATATATCTATCATAATCATTTTGAATACACAGATACAAAATAGACATTCATTTATATATCCCCTTTTTTTTTAGTTCCGTCATTTGAATATTATAGGTGTGTTAATTCAGCAACAATATTTTAAAAGAGTCCAGTAATCCATAATATTATTGAGTCTTCCATTTGACTGGCAGTGTCAGAAATTGTTGACCTAAGTCCCCTACAGCTCAATATAACAACATGGCTTTACTTCTTGTACTTTGTTTTGATACTTTTCTGCTGGATGGTTAAGACCAAGATAAAGCAAGACCTATGCAACAAGAGTTGTAGCTTTTGAATTTGTAAGGTCAGTGAAATCCCCTCAGGATTTATCCTGAGATTGTGTACCTCGGATTGTAGATCCTTTGTCAGTGTCAGCCATGTGGATGAGACACAGCCATTGCTTGGCCAATGTGCTCTCTCTGAAAGCCTGAGAGAATGTTTTCTCTCCATGTGACTCTCCTTAGGCACACATCTACATCATCGATCACTTTCCTCTTTGGCTCCATAATCTCCTTGATTAGAAAATTTGGGACCCTACTGAATTACATGACATTATAGTACAAGATCTCATATGTCCTGAGTCTTAATTGACCTTGGAAGGCTAAGGCCAAAATGTTGGCTTTCCTTGCAGCCCTCCTTTTTCTCTAATTTTGGTCTGTAAACTTAGGTTGTTAACCTTCCAGAAGAGAAGCTTATTGTTATTACCATACAACCTGGGGTGTTAAGCTTAACCTCACTATCTGTCTGAATATCAAACATCTTAGGCATAACATGCAACAGGTATTTTTCATCAAGTATTAATATGTTACATATACTTTAAATGGAGGTTTTAATATCCTGGATTTATATTTGCATCTGTTTCATAGAATCCATTTCTATCCTATATTGGGCATTTTTGTTTCCTCCGTTTTTCTAAATTAATCTATTCTTTTGTCTATGTCTTCTCTACTATATTTGCTTTTAAGCATCATTTCTTTTTGTACCTGAGATTATTTTCTCTATAGCCATTTTCACTTGTTTTTTTTTTCCACTTTTGTTGCTATCATTTCAGAAAATCCCAGGGTTTGATTTTCAATTTCATCTGTTTCATTTTGTTCCAGCCTTGTCCTGCATGGGCTGGGGGTTTTGGGTTGCATTTTCACGCTATCTCTTATCATTTTCTATTTTTTATTCTGTTGTTTATGTTGATGCTTGCTGATTTCTTACAATAGCTTTATCACTAGTACTGAAGCTTCCTAGGAGACATCTGTTATTTAGGGTTGTCCTCTAGATGTAGGCAGTTCTTCATGGCTATCCAAAGGACCTAACTTCCCAATTTGTAATGGATGCAGTGTTACTATTTGGTTCAGCATCCAAACTTTTGTTACTGGGGTTTGGTAGGGATTGTGAATGCATAAAATCACAGGATTATCATATAGGGGAGAAAAAGTGATTATAATATGCATGACATTCTGACTAATATAGTACGTTAGTAATAACAATAGTTTCAAGTATCACTTAATTACTGGCAAACTATGACCACTATTAACCTGCTACCTCTGCCCACAGGAGCAAATTCTACAGTTGAATAGCAAAGTCAAACATATACCGTATACTTGTTTGCAGTGATTTTCCCCTTAGTGGAGGGGTTTTATCCTTTTGTTGAGCATAGGAAGGGGATTTGAGATGGGTATGGGACAGGATAAAGTGATGAATAAGATCAAAGATAGTAGCATCAAGGCTGGAAGTCAAAGGATGATTACCTGAATTTTAGGAAACTGGAGGACACAAGAGGAAAAGAATAAAATAAATCACAAAGAAGTCATAGAAAGGGAAGAGACAATCGTTACTCACTTGAAAGTTTAAATTCAAACAGTAGTTGAGGAACTAGAGAAAGAGAATCAATAGAAGAAAACAAAACAAAAAAAGATAGGTACGAAAGCCAAACAGTGAATAAAAGAAGAAAGAAAAAAAAAAAGAGAATGGAAAAGAAGAAAAGTAGAGCTAAGAAAGACAGGAAAGAAAAAAATCCAAAAACAAAAATAACCACAAAATACAAGACAAAAAAATACAACTTCCAATCAGATGGGAAAGGGATAGCCAATCAGCCAAGCAAGGGAGAAAAAAATAGTAAAATACCTCCAGTGCTTGCAATTCTGTGGCAGTGTTCATTTAAGATCCCAGATAGGTCGTATGTATTCCGGCAAAATTTTCCATAGGAATTATGCTGGTATGGAGCTGATCTTGGCATCTGGATGTGGGGGCTGGGACTGGTCTTCTGCTGGTGGAGTTCATCAAAGCCCAACTACTGGCTACTCAGACATTTCCCACATTGCTGGTCTTGCTAGTTACTTCACACACTAGGAACCAGTCAGTCTATTAGCCAAAGGCCCATCTAACACTGTCTTTCTCCTTCTCACTTACTCTGATAGATAAAATCAGAGTAATGGATAAAACCAGGTTAATGAAGAGTAAGTAACCATGCCAGATATCTGTGTTTTATTCTTGGTTTTAAAAGAAAGACTTACTGCTTCACTGTTTTTTGTTTGTTTGTTTGTTTGTTTGTTTCACTGTTAATAGACATTTTGTGAATTTTTCATAAGCATTATTTATCATGTTAAGAAAATTCACCTGTGTTCATTATTTATTAATTTTTAATATGAAAAAATTATGGATTTATCAAATGGTTTTTAGAAATGAATTGAGATCACATTTAGAAAATTCTTCTTGAAATAAATTACATTCATAGGTTGTTTCAATGCCAACCTTTATGTTTCTAGAATTTCATTTATGTGTTTATTACTTGTTTATTTTTAGCATTTGGGAATTTATTATAATGTAGCTTTTACAAGTACAGATTCTCATCATCCTATTCTTTTTTTTTTCTTTTTTGGCCAAACTGGGGATTGAACTCAGGCCCTTGTGCTTACCAGGGAAGCACTTACTCTACTGAGTCATCTCCCCATTTTGTGAAACTTTAAAAATACAGAAAAGTACAAAAAATAAGACAAGATATCCTTATGCTACAATGCAGAATTAGTGAGTTTAATATGAATGCCTTTTTATGTATTTAATCATATGAATGTATTTTTCCTCACATATTTATTTGCAGAGAAATGGATATTTATATAAAAAGATGAAACCCCTCCCCACCCCACCCCCACACTCATTCCCATCCCTTTCCATTCTTCACAGGCCACCATCAGGATTTTGGTCTGTATTCTTCCATTTGATTTCAAAAACATTTACATATGTATGTGCAACCATTAGCAAGATAAAATATGGAACTTCATCAAGCAAGTTTATAATTCAAATTTACAAAGTCACTGTACTATATATCATTCTCCAACTTTTTTCCATCTCAACAGTTTTTTTAGTATTACTATGAACATGTGGCTGTCATCGGTTGCATCTTTATAGATGTGTAGTATTCCATCATAAGAACTTTAAGTTCTTGTTCTAGATGGATATTTGAATTGTTTCTAATATCTAGCTTCTACAAATAGAACCACAGAGAAACTTGTAGTATTTCCTGAGTGTACAAGTTAAGTATGTATTTTTGAATTTATTACAAGAAATGCTTCCCTACTCCCAATGTCAAAACCATTTTTTGTACACTGGCTTTTAACAATGTTGTCCTCATTCTGGTGAGTTTTATTTTTCTGTGTAATCCACAAACCATTCTTAGATAACAATTACTTCCAAATCATTTCTAAAAAATTATTTTTTCTTCTCCTAATATCATCTATTTCACATTCCAAATTCAAATAAATGCATAGGTCTTTTTAGAATCTCTTCTGCTTTGCTGAATCACTATCATAAAGGCTTATTACTTGCACATGATCATATGTGTTTTTGTTTCTTCCTTTGTAGTACTTGTAACTTTTCTTATACTGGCAAAGATTGCCAAATTTATGCTGAGTGTAGTATCAATCCTTTATTTTCTGCTCCCAATTTTAGGGAAATTCATCTAAAGTCAGTGTTACTTTTGATGTAGCTCTTTTTTGTTTGGGCAATCCTTTTAATCATATAAATATCTTTTTCTTCAGTTCAAACTATAGGTGTCTTCTAAAGTCTTAGCATTTGTTTAAAAGTTCATTTCACTTAGGATGCTCTACTTCAAAATATTTCTGTTGTACTGTGAGATACAAATTCCTGGTGCATGTTTTCGCATTCTGAAGCTATTTACAGGGCTTAATGAGTATGGATTTTCTGATGTCTAATGTGGTGTGACTTCCAGCTGGAAAGTTTTCCATATTCATTACATTGATAAGGCTTCTTACCTGTGTGTATTCTCAAATGGAGAGCTAGAGTTGAAAACTGTGAGAAAGCTTTCCCACATTCATTACAACCATAGGGCTTCTCATCTGTGGGATTTCTCATGTGCACCATAAGAGAAGAACTCTGAGAGAAGCCTTTTCCACATACATTGCATTCATAAGGTTTATCACCTGAATGAATCTCACATGCACAATAAGTGATGTTTGTTGAGAAAAGGCTTTTCTATGTTCGTTACATTCATAAGATTTCTCTCCAGTGTGAATATTTTGATGCTTTATGAGGTACTTCTTCTGGCCAAAAGCTGTTCCACATTAATTACATTTAAAGAGTTTCTCTCCAATATGAATTTTCTCATAATCAGTAAGATTTGATTTGCCACTAAAGGTTTTCCCACATTGTTTACATATGAAAGGGTTCTCTCCAGGGTGCGTTCTCTGGTGTCTGATGAGTTTTTACTTCTGAACAAAAGCTTTCCCACAATCTTTGCACTCAAAAGGTATCTCTTCAGTGTGAATTTTCTGATGAGTAAGAAAGTTCTCTTTCTGGCTGAAGGATTTTCCATAATCATTACATTCAAAAAGCTTTTCTCCAGTACTGGTGTTCTGATGTTTAATGACATACTGCTTTTGGTTAAAGGCTTTCCCACACTCATTACATTCAAAAGGTTTCTCTCTAGTATGAAAATGTTCATGCTCAGTGAGATTGAATTTGTGGCTGAAGATTTTCCCACATACCTTACAGGCAAATGAGGCTCCCCCACTACAATTTCTCTGATGACTGAGGTATGACATTGGAATGGAAGCTTTCCCATATTCACAAGATTGCTTGCCGGTGTAAATTTTCTGATGAATGAGGATTTACTTTTGGCTGAAGATATTTTCACATTTTTTACATTTATAAAACTTCTGTACATAACCCCTCAGATGCAGAACAAGGGATAAAGTTTGAGAGATAATTTTACCACCAGTACCACAAGCAAATCTTTCTCTCAGTATAAATTTCTAATATTCAATGAGATTGTTCTATATTCATTGGTTTCTTTCCAGTATGAATGTTCTGCTATTCAATGAAATCTGTCATCTAGCTAAGGGCTTTTCCGTTATTCCTTAAAATCACAGAGTGTCTCTTTAGCATGACTTTTACATTCAGTGAGACATGTAAGTAAATGTTCACCCACATTCAGTAAATTTATAGGATCCTCTCAGGTAACGAATGTTCTGCTATCAGACAGGGTACAAGAGGATTTCTACATTGATTTACAAGGGCTATTATCACAAAGAGTAAGCTCTGGTAGAGGATTTCCAAATTAATAAAATTGGTGATTCTTTTCTACACAGCTTCCCTCTTAATTAAGTCTAAATTATTCTTTGAAATCAATATTTCAAGAAGATGTTGCCTTAAGAGAAATAAGGTCTGTGAGAGCAGGAGGGATTTTTCTAGTTTTCTTATAGTCACTTTTTTCTTATCAGTGTTTATTGCAGATCGACACAACTTGCTTCCCAAGTCTTGATGTCTCTTTCTCCACCATCCAGTTTGTCTTCTTCAGTGGAAAATCACTTCCAGTTTGGTCTCTTTAAAACCTACTACTGGGGAAAATGACACAGCACTAAACTTAATGCTGTGACTAAAGTACCATTCTAGAATTGAGGATGAATCCTCTGGGATCCTGGGGCCATCTGATGGAGGAGAAAAATGTACTTTTCAGAGATACACAAGAAAGGGGCCCCACTGGGAAATTCCACTTGGAGAAATCTACCTTAGAGATACTCCTTGTCCAGTGTTCCACATTCCCAAAACACTATTTTATAAAGTTTCTTATGTGGGACACATCTGAAATCTCAGCCTGCAGGAGGATGAGGCAGGAGAATCCTGAATTCAAAGCCAGCCTGGAACAAGAGTTGTAGCTTTTGGGTCTGATAAGGTCAGTGAAATCCCCTCAAGATTTATCCTGAGATCCTGTACCTCAGATTGTTGCATAGGTCCTGCTTTACCTTGGTCTTAACCATCCAGCAGAAAAGTATAAAAATGAAATATAAGAAGTAAAGCCATGCTGTTAGGTTGAGCTGTAGGGTACTCAGGTCAACAATTTCTGACATTGCCAGTCAAGCAGAAGACCCAATACTATTATGGGCTACTGGACTCTTAGAATATTTTGCTTAGTTTACCCACCTATAATATTCAAATAACGAAACTTAACAAAAAAGGGTATACAGATGAATATCCATTTTGTATCAGTGTATTCAAAGTGGTTAGGATAAATATATAGTTACATTCTCTTATTGAATAGAGCGATTTGTTCTAATGGTGTTTGTAAATAGGATATCAAGTCTGCATCTTATACAGCAATTAACCACTAGGAAGAATGTATGCAATGTGTTAATTATTGAAACTGTCCTACCAATTTGATTTGAAGCTGTCTCATTGCTATTTGTTTATCAATAAAATTATGGGAAAAAATCAAATGATGAGGAAAACACACACACACACACACACACACACACACACACACACAAAGCCAGCCTGGACTACATATGGAGACCTCCTACTTTCGTACCAAATGTACCAAAAGGCCATATCAACCCAAAGACAAAGACCAAAATCTCCGTACTTATTAATTATGTATTTGGTTGTTACAGGGTCTCACTATGCAGATCAGACTTGTGATTTTCCTGCTTTCAGCCTACCCAGTGTTGGGACTATAGGTGTGAGCTACTACTTCCGAACTCTGGTCTGCTCAGCCCACCCTGGGAGTGGAGCTGGCATGGCATGTGGTACTGGGGATCAAGCCACCATCCCTGTGCTTGCCTAAGCAGGCATTTTAGTCTACTGAACTATCTCAATGTCCCATCTTTATCTCACTTGTGTCAGATTATCTACTTTCCCCCATCCTTAGCTTTAGCTTATTGCAATGTTATTTAGAAGCTTTGCATATATTTTATATATGATATTAGACTATTTTTTGTCAAAAATGCCACTCTCATACATTAGAATTAAAATTAATTGGGAAGTATTCCCTCTTTTTGATTCCCTGGAAAAATTTGTATAATATTGGAAAGATATTTTCTTAAAAATTTTATAAATCTTGACTGTAAAACCAACTGAGGCTGATGTTGTTGTAAGACTTTTAATTCTTTAATGGGCTATAAAAGTATTCAAACTTTCTATTTTACCTTGTTAGTTTTCTTTAGTGTTTTAGTTTAGTCTAGATGCACCCCCAAAACCTCAGGTGGTCATAAATGAGGCTCGTTTGGAAGTGGCTGAATCTAGATTGTGTGATGAAGGGATTAAGGGTGGGTGATTACTAAATAACACACTAATTGGTTTGACATCACCCTAATCCTGCATACAATATAAGGGGAAGGAAAAGGCTTGTCTGCTTTGCTACATTCTTTCCATTATAAATTGCTCTCTTCTGACAAGCCATCCTGCCTTGGAGTAAATGATTATGGACTGAGACCTCTTCACATTGTGAGCCAAATAAACCTTTCTTGCCTTCCCTTTGAGTGTAGGGTATTGTGTTTTAGCAATGAGAAAAGTAAGACTGTAACTTATCTTACTGTAGAAATTTGTTTTGGCTACATTTTAATATATGTTTACATAAAGGAATACATAGTATTAGTTTATCTCCCAAACTTGCAACTTTAATATTATTTATCTTTGCTTTTCCTTTTCTCTTATTGACTTATTTCACCTGAAGTTTGTAGATTTTTATGGGGACGTTATGAAATTCAGTTTGACCTCTCAGTATTTGACCAAAAATATGATATTAAATTGTTGCATCAGCTCAGACCTTTGGAAGTGCAAGTATCCAAATTCTCATTGCAATAGCATTTATGCACCATTGATTGGTATTTCATCAGTGGTTATTTAATTGTATAGGTCAGCTACTGTAAGAGCAGTCATAACAATACAGCACATATTCATAAAATTTTTCACTGTTCTTTCACTTTTTAAATAACAAGCATAATGAACATAGATCATCTCAGATCAATCAAAGTGCAAATGTGCCACCTTCCATTAAAAAAACTGTTTGCATCATTGGATTACCTGCCCACTGAGATTTGGAAGCTTATAAAAATTAATTTCAGAAAAATATCAGACTTCAATCTTTTTTCTTAAAAATTTTTATTTTTTACAAAGAGTACAAAATAGTGATTAAAACAGAAAAAAATACAAGTGATATACAGTTTCACTTAACAAAGTAATATAAATTTCACAGTATTTGTTGTAATGAGCAATGTTGTCTTCCAACCAGATATCCATCTTACCAGATATATGCATTCAAAATTACAAGAAGAGAGGAAAAAGGAAAGAAGTACAAAAATTAAGAGAAAAAGTACAAACAACTGAAAAAAGAGACAAAACAAGTTAAGCATTATCTGTCCCTTTCCACAGACCAGCAGAAATGTACAGTACAGTTGTACAAAAATCCTGCTTACATATGTAGATAAGTCCCCTTCCCCCACTCCTTTTCCTGTCCTTCTCCACAACTCAGTAACTCCTTCCTTTTGAATAAGTTCATTCCCTTTTCCCAGTATCTATTGTACCCTTCAGATTCCATTTTCTCTTTCAGGTTGTCACACTAAAGAGACCATACGATGTTTGCACATGCAGGTCTGATTTATTTCGCTTAAGATTATGGTCTCTAGTTGCATATGTTCACTGACAAAAGATTCAAATGTTCTTATTTTATAGCTGAATAATACTCTATTTTGTAAAAATACCACATCTTCTTTATCCATTTCTCAGTTGATGGGCATGTGGGCTGTTTCCAGGATTTAGCTATGACAAATTGTATATATAAGGGTGTATATATATTGCTGTAGTATAAGGATTTCAGTTCTTCTGGAAAAATACCCAGGAGAGGACTAACTGGCTTAAATGAGACCTCCAATCCTAGCTTTTTAAGGAATCTCCACACTGATTTCCATAATGGTTGTACCACCACACTTCAATCTTAATCAGCAAACAAATTCGTCTTCCTAAAACTTCTTGCTTTTGCTTCACATATGTGGGCTTTTGTTTGTTTTTCACATTATCATTTAAAATTGATAAATTTATAAGTTATAAAATTCTCAAACTCCAGGGAAGCTATGTTTCCCCTGGATGCAAGCAGAATAAAGGGCTCTGGGTTTATTGGCAAGAACATGGTCTGCGTCCAAGCACAGGTGTTCTGCAGGAACACAAAGGGCAAAGCCAACAGACAGTGGGCTGAAGAGAGAGGCAAGTGGGTTACTGGAGGCAGAATTCACTTATTCCAGTCTACACAGAAAGTGAGATTGTAACAGAAAACAGGAAGAAGGAGCCACGTGAGCCAAGGCATTGGTTAGGAGACAGACTTACATTTATTTATTTAGATTTGAACCCAGGACTTGCATTCAGCCATGTCACTAGTGTATTTTTTATTCTGAGACAGGGTCTTAGGCTGGGGAGATGGTCCAAAGGCATAAGCCTGGCAATCACAAGGTCCTGAATTTGATCCCTGGTTCCCCCGAGACCTGCCCCCAAAAAGAAAGGAAGACAAGGTCTCACTGAACACTAAGTTGCCCAGGCTCGGCTTGAACTTTACATTCTCCTGCTTCAATCTGCCAGAATGGTAAGATCTCAGGTCTGAGCCCCCAGGCCTGGCTTTATTATTTTATATTTTTAAAAGGGATAGGGTTATGTCATTCGCTTAAGTACATCTCATGCTTTCCCTCCTGAAATTTGTCTTTGTTGCTGATTACTTCCATAGCTAACCTTCACCCCACAGACATTGTTATGAATTATTATATCATGGTATAGAAAAAAACTATTTCCAGAAAGAGAATGCCCAGTTCATCAGTATTTAATATAAATAAACGTACATTTGGCACAGTCCCTTTTCTTTAAGGAATATGGAGTCAAACTTGACTTGTGAACTGTGATCCAGTTTCATCCAACTAGCATTAAGAAGAAATGAAAAATGAGATTAACTGTTAACTCTTTCCTGGCTACTAGTTCCAAGCCCTTCTGGGGTTAACAAGAGTCAGGAAGGGCTATCAAAGTCACAGCAGGCTCTGCAGAGGGCTAGCAAGGTTTATTCCCTGACACCACCTCACAAGAAAAGCAGCTGCACTGCCTTCCTACCTTAGAGCTCCTCCTGTGCAGCCATGGCCACCAGAAAAGCCTGTGTGGAGGGGCTGTGGGACGCCCTGTGGTTGTGGCTGTATCCACCATGCCTCATTGAATTGCTTTATTGAAAATCCTGGGGCCATCCATAAACTCTGTCCCCAAGCTGCTTAGTATTTCTTCTATTTATGTGCAGCTTTCATAAAGCAGCAAGAATTGGGCACAAAAACATCTGTGGGTGAGACAGGCAGAGTTCAAATATTGTGGAAATATTTGCCACCCTGATACATCTGGCAGGATCTTTGACTTATAATTATAATTGGGATTTATATGTTCCCTGTTTCTCTCAGTCACCCTTAGAGCTGCTTTATTTGTCTTTCTGACCAAGATGCTTAAAACCTTCCAAGTATGTATATGTGAGAATTCTCTACTCTTTATAAAGCTTCTGACAAAATAGAAGTGTAGCTTTTTACAAGGACACATTTTACAACAAATTATTTTTGTTTTAATCCTAACACAACAGATTGCCTTTTAGAAGATGCCTACCTTTCCATTTTCTGAAAATCACTTCTTGTTTTCCTGAGCTCCTCGGAATGCCTCTTGTAATGCCTGGTGGCAGTATTTTCTCTGGATCTGTGAGAGCTGTATGAGGACAAAGGTGGCTAAGCCCAGGAGGTGATTCCCTGGAGACCATGAGCTTCTCTTTGTCCCAAGTCTTACGAGCCTAATTAACATGCAGAAAACACCTTCTTACCTCAAACTGGGCTAGAAACACTAGCAGAGGATGACTTTCAGCTGCCTGGAGGAAAGGCCAGAGGAGCTGGGCCTTGCTTTTGACAAATCTTGACATCATCTTTCAATTTGCAGAGTGGGTTTCTGTCTTATCTTACTCCTTGACATCCTCCTCCTTCAAGAGCTTCAGTTCAAGAAAAAAAAAATCACTTTTATCTTCTTTTCCTCAACAAGGGTTGGGATAAAAGCCTGAAGGCTTTGCATGTGAAAGAATTAGAACAATTTTCATGGCAGAATCTCAAATCTCACTGCTTTTCCCAGCCAAATTAGGGGGAAAGGAGGAGCAAAAACAATAAGAAAGAAGGAAAATGGGAACCTATCACAGAAAATCAATCAGTTTTTGCACAATAACACTCTTAATCCTCTTCCCTAAAGGTGGAGATGGCCTCCTGTCAGGAGACTCTGAAGTCTACTGCAAGACTTGGCACCTCTCTCCCAGTTCATAGACCACAGTTAAGTCTTATTTATCTGGATTTCAGGCTCATCCTATGGAAATGATCCATGAATACAATTATAGGAGTAGTTAGTAATTTTATCCCTTTACTCATTAATATTAATTAGTGCTTAGAGGGGAAAGAGGACAGGGAACAGCTTCTCATATCCCAGCTAATTAACTTTGTCTAGCTTGTACGAGAGTGAGAAAGCACTTTATTAAAAACCATAAGGTAAGTGCTCAAAGGATGTTTATTTTCTGCTTAGGCTGAACTACCATAACACTGGGCTCTTGGAGAGCATCCTAGGACAGCCAGAGAGGATCAAAGGCCCCTTACCAGGAGGGCAAAGGCGCGGTTGCCCAAACCCACTTGGTTGGTGACACCATAGATTTGATGTTTTTATGTTATTCTGAAATGTGAAAATTGGTTCTAAGCCACATATTTAGGACATGAGAGTACTACAAATGACAAGGCAAAAGAAGATAACAAGTATTTGTGATTTTGTTTTAGTATCATACATGGATATCATCTGTCTATACTAAAGTGGTGAGTGCCTAAAATGTATTTGGCTTCCAATTATTATTATAAATATATAATTTGGGAAGGTAAAGATTCCATTAAACATATTCCTTATCCTCTATGAACAAAACACTGTAAAATTAGAAATATGTAAAACTTACTGGTAATTAGAAACTGTATGTTCTACTAATTTTACTATAATTTTCATTGATTCATTTTTCTTTGCACAAATTTTATTGAGCACATATCATGTAAAAGGAGATGTATGAAGCTCTAAAACTTAGAAATACATATAAATTTTAAGAAAAGACATTGTGATCATTCATTTCTCCCAGTGTTTATGTTTTGTGTTAGTCCATGTCCTTTCAGAAGCAAACTCCAAAACAGGACTAGATATTCAAGGAAATTGTGGACTGATAGAATAGGGAGGAAAATGAAAAGAGGGCTAGGAACAGCCAGGAAGAACGGGAAGCCTGTCATCCTGCAATGGAAAGCTGGCTCTGGATGAAGGACGGAGGGAAGCAAGCAAGGTAGCAGCGTCAGACCTCATTCAGCAACTGAGAAGGTTCACAAAGATTTCCGGAGTCTTTGACTCAGAGTTGGTGGTCAGAGGAGTTTTCTGTCTCTCGAAAGCAGATCTACCCTAGACTCCCTGCCGCACCCATTTGCTGGTGGGGAACAGCACATGGGAACACTGCTTTGGCTCGGAATGAACTTCAGCACCCGTCGCTGGGCTCTCACTAATTTACGCTGTGCAATGCATTGCCTTGGGCTCCACATGCTGCCATCCCTCCTTTATTGAAACTTCACCCACTTTAATTCATCTTCCTGTCTGATGCAAGTAAAAAATAGCCTTATTTGTGCCAAAGCCATAAAATAAAATGTTGATTTTTTTCCCCTGTTTTGTATAATTAGATTTTGGAAGCTTTACTATAAAAATTCCTGCAATATTTAAGCCTTCAGTCCAAAATCTAAGCATATTTATAGTTTGTGTATTTGGTGCCTGATGCCAACCTAAAGGCTATGGCATATGTTTGCAAAACAAAAGCAAATTTATAAAATCTTTCACAGTAAAATAACATACAAAATACAGACTATAGAGGAAAGTTAAAGGGTATCCTAGGTATTATCCTTATTTCTTGTAAGCATCCAGAAAGAACTTGAGAGTTTCACTTGATATCAAAGGTGTTATCTTTCCACTGTTGAAATCAGGCTTATTGTGAATTAAAAGCACCTTCAAGCCTTATTGGTGTCTGTACCAAACAATCCCAGTCTCACTCGGAATCACTAATTTTTCCTGATCTTTACCAGTATGGTGCATGCTTGTTTCTTTTCGCTTGAAAAAATTTTCTAGTTCCGAATGGCCATATTATCTTAAGTATTTGTTCAGTGTTACAAGTACTTCTGAAATAGAAGTTTTGAAGGCCGTTTCATAGGGTGAAATACCGTGGTCTCTGAGGTCAAAAAGACTGTATGCAGCCTCACCTCTGCCATTTCTTCAAACTGACCAACCTTTCTGAGCAAGCTTTCTCCATTATAGGTTAGAGATAACAATTCTTCCCTTCCAGGTGGCTGTGGAAAAGAAATGAGGCAAAACACAGGTTGCTCCTAAGGCTCTCCATCGAGACTGTGTAGCGACCCAGTGTTTTGTCTTTCCCTTATTTGACATGATGGAGAATTATAGACCCTAAGCTTGGCCAGAAGGATCACACCACTGCTTCTTCTCAGGTTCTCTTCTCTACAGTTGCTAGTTCTCAGATATTGTTTACAGCCAAGGTTAGGATTTAAAAAAAATCTTTATGTAGGATTTTAGTGTAATCATTTTCAAAACTCAAGAGTAATGCAAAGTTATTCATGGTGAATGAATATCAAAATGTTAAACAGAGGATTAGTAATGGTGCTATATGTAGCCACACTGAGGCTTGTGACAGCATAATACTGATCCTGTCTTTATTTTTATATTTTATTTATTACGAATTTTTTCTACTCATTTGCATTTTCAAAAAGTTGTACTAAAACATTACTTATCCTCACTATTGAGCCTCTTAAACTTCTCTTCCAAGATGATTCTTGATTTCACTTCACGGTAGTTGTGACTGCTGAGAGGCACTAGATTTAAAGAGCATTCATTTTGCTCCTTTAATCTTCCATTTTGCTTCCTTTAATTTGCTGCCTACTGGCAGAAGGCTACTGCTATCTTCTTTGGGCCACAAAGCTACTATATATCAGAAACTTTACTGATAATATTTAAAATTAATTTGCATGTGATTTAATTTTGGCTTTATAAGTCAATATTTTTCTCTCCCAGAAATCCTTCAGGGGAAAATTGAATAGTATTGCAGTACATTAATAATGGAAAAAAAATTAAAAATAGAATTTCAAGCAATGTAATTCCTCAGAGCATTTGTAAATAATGTCCTTATTTTTCATTCCAGTGCATTTTGTAAGTGGAGCAGAACTCATCTTGATTTTGAGATTATTTCATGGTGATATCTCAGAAGATATACTGCAAACTCTCACCATTGGTTAACTTTGTGTTACTATAACAAAATATAGGACATGATCAACTCAATAAGAAGGTTGATTTTAGCTCGTGGTTTCTGAGGTATCAGGCCAAAGTGGTGTGGCTCTGTTGCTGTGACCCTGTGGTGAGGCAAGTTATGGTGGGAGCTTATGGCATAAGACACCTGTTTCCCTCATGGCAATGAGGGAGAAAGAGACAGACACAGACAGAGACCAGACAGAGACAGAGACAGAGACACAGAGCCAGAAATATAGAATGGCAGAGAGACACTGAGAACGACAGAGAGATGGAGCTAAAGAGACAGAGACAGAGAGAGATCAGGATCCTAAGGTCTGCTTCAGCAGCAGGCCTCCAGTGCCCTACCTTGATTCTGCTAGCACCATCTCCTAATTTTTACCTTCTCCAAGCAGTGCCACACACTGAAGACCGTGCCTCCAGGGCCTGGCCTTCAAGTGATAGTCAAGATTTGCACTATAACAGGATCTCTCATCCTTCCATAGTGGTGGACATGGAGCAGCTTCCACCCCTCATCTCACACTAATTCAGAAGGGAATGCAAGGTGGTAAGAGGCACTCAGTACGTGTGAGTAGAAGACTGTCATTCTTCCCTCCTTTGTACTTATCACCTGCACAAGCTTCAACTTCTCCAAGTCTTCATTAACCACATCCTTTCAATAAGAAGGACAACAGATTTTTGCTCAAGGTTGTTGGAAGGAAAACAAAAATATAAGGGATGTTTTGTAAACTTCCAAGGGGCTTCTCAAATTAATCAAACTCTATCTCTGATCAGTGCTCACTCACTGGGCTGATGTAGGTCTGGTGCAAGTTAAACTTGGTTTTTCTGCTAGAAGCCCAAAGTGAATTTGGCAGTTCAGCAACAGTGTCAATTGTAGTATGTTATACTAAACCATATTAAACATATAGAAATCCTGATAGATCTTTATGCAAAACTCCTTTTGTATAAAATATAGCCTTTCAAGGTCAGTGAAGACTCAGGATATAGGATAACCTATACTGTAACATCATGTAACTCAATTGTGTCCCAAATTTTCTGATCAAGGAGATTATGGGGCCACAAAGCAACGTGACCAGTGATGTAGAGTGTGTCTAAGGAGATTCACCTGGAGAGAAAACATTCTCTCAGGCTTTCACAGAAAGCAAACTGGTCAAGCAGTGGCCGTGACTCATCCACATGGCTGATACTGACAAAGGATCTGCAACCTGCGTTACAGTGTTACAGGATAAATCCTGAGGGTACTTGATTGACCTTATCAGATACAGAAGTTACATTTCTTGTTATATAGGTCTCGCTTTATCTTGGTCTTAACCATCCAGCAGAAAAGTATAAAAACAAGGTATATAAAGTAAATCCATATTAATATGCTGGTCTGTGAAAGGCTCAAGTCAACAACTTCTATGGATAACACACTACTATTGTAGACTGTGGGACTGTTGGATAACAAAAATTAAAAAAGTAAAAGCTAAATAGCAAGCACTTATTGGCACTCCTATAGAATTATTTAAACCTTACAATATTCCTATAATGTAGTTATTTTTATCCTTATTTTCTAGACAAAGAAACACAGATACAGAGACATTAAAATAACTAGCTCAACAACTACATGCAGGACAGCAATGTGTAATACAAAACCAATGGTTGAATATCTCTCATCTTGGTCTTCTAATTGTGTACTATTTCTAATGTCTTATCTATTGTTATACTCTCTTTAAAGTAAATTTTTTAAAGGACAAGGAAAAAAATTAAGATTTCTTGAAATCAAGGGTTAATAATTATTTGTCCAATCTTGCATAACTTTGTCTGTTAATCTGAGCAAAAGATTTGACGATAAAAATA
>NW_004524607.1:2112063-2133637 GCF_000260255.1 Octodon degus
AGTGTCCTGACTTTGGAGACCAGAGTAGGTGCCTATCATGTCCCAATAGAAAATCGGATACATGAAATTATCTTTTAAGATTTCCGTATGTCAAATACACAAACATAATTTTAAAGAGCAATTATTAAAAATAAAACTCAGTTCACAGACTGTCAGCATTAATTGCTTTTTAGACCTTACCTGGTTAGTATGTAGGTGGTGTGCAAGAGCTTGGTTTTTAAGCTCATGCCTTGTGACAAGGGCAAATATAGATGCCCTATTTACAGTGTCATAGGTTATGGTTTGTCAAAATTTGAAGTTGGAAGTAGACCATCTCTTTTTTGACAAGGTCCTACATTGGTATTTGTTTGATCTTTGGAAAATCTCAAAGCTACAGTATAACTTTTCAAGGGAAAAAATCACTTCCATAAAGGAGAAACTGTCCAGCAACTCACTTTTATTCAATTCCCTGCAGTGAAAGATTTACTTGGTGTTAGGCAGTGGTCATAGTTCATAAAGTATTTGCCAAGAATCAGCTAAAATAGGGTGGTGGTATTAAGGTTGTTTTCTTAGCTGGTGTGTGATAGCAGGGATTGAACAGAGGACCTGTACATTGAACTATATCCCAGAACTTTTCTTTTCTTTTTTTTTTTACTTTATCTGTCTGTCTGTCTGTCTGTCTGTCTGTCTGTCTGTCTGTCTGTCTATCTGTGTATCAATTATCTATCCATTTATTTTTGAACAGGGTCTCACTAGGTTCCTAAATTGCTCAGGTGGGGTTCAAATTTGCAATCCTTCTGTCTCAGCCTCCAGCATGCTGGGATTATAGGGTAAAGTTAACTTTACCAATCAGGGTAAAGTTATTTGTAAATGATAGTTGCTATGAGGCAACATTTTTAAAAGTAACTTGAGTATTGTTTAGAATCCATAAAAACTGAGTGATGGATATAATTGAGTTAAATGATTTTAATTATATTGTTGCTTGAAATACAATAAACATTGTGATATACTCAGTAGGGTCATCATTTGTGCTGGTTGGCCTGGGTAATAGAAACCCAGGGACCAGTTGATTCCCCTTATCTTCTGGGCCAGCAACCACCCATCCTGTACAGCAGACCCTGCTAGAGCCCTTCTGCAAAGGCGTGGCACCTACCACCCAGCTGTTGGCACCCTGTCATTGCATCAGCTCCCATATACATTTGCCCTGTAAAGAGAAAGACCCACAGAGCAAAGACACATCAGCCTGATTGCATGTCCATCTAATTCTTTTGGCCCTTTCTCTCCTATTCATGCAGTGATGGGAACTAGGAGGGTCTCAAGGCATGCTGTTTCTCAGATCACTTTAACTTTGGGGTTTCTTTTTTGGTGGTTGTTCTGTGATAAAACCTCTCCATATGTATTCCATAATGGAGTTAGCTCCAAATCCTGGTAGATGACAGATGGAATCTTGTTAAAACTCAATCTTTGTGACAAACATGAAACTAAATATAAATACTCTACGAATTTGGCTCTAAACTCAAACAAATATAAGTGTAAAACATTCACATTAACCACACCAATGTACTATAGTAATTAATATTGGTTTAGGGAAAGGAAAGCATTTTAGTTGGACTTAATAAAAAAAAGGGGCAGCTTCAGATTTAGTTTTATGCTTAATCCATCCCTATATTTTGACTGGAATGAAGTTAGTGTTAGAGAATGCCTTTTTAAATTAAGTTTGATAGGCCAAGTGATACTAATAATTTCAAGGCTTTCGTAGTTCAGTACAAATAGATCTCGTATTTAACTAAAACTCCACAGGCAAGCAATCCTTGAACTTTGAAGTGATGTCAAGTCTTAATTTGTAAAGCTGACTGGTTCATCCTAAAAACAAAAAAAAGTCAGACTTGTGATGTGATTGAATCAGCAAAAAACAGATTTTGAATCTAAGCATCATGAAAGCTGAGAAAATCTTCATTACGATCCCGTTAGTTGCTACTAATGTTGTGTTGGGTGTCAGTGCAGAGCAGAAGGACCTTGGCATCATGCCCTGGGCCTCATGAGGTGGGACCAGGAACTGAGGGCTGACTAGTGCAGTGTTCTAAGCCCCTGCCCCCACTCATTGTGAGGGCTTGCATCTCCTTCCCAGGTTCTTTATTTAAGGCATGCTGACATTTTCATTTCAACAGTGAGCTCTGCGTTATTTGGCCTGCTTTCTCTTCACTCCCTCTCTTGCTCATTCATCAGATACATCATGAGCATGTGCCACATGCCAGGCCTGTGTTCATGCAATTGCAACATCAGTGAACAAAACCAGATCCATGTCTTTCTGGTGCTTATGTTCTAGCAGGGAGTGGCAGAAGACAAGAGCTTCTGGGGCAGTCACAAAGTGCAATGAAAGTTCAAATTCAAAATCTATTACAATACAAGATTTATTATCAATTTATCTCAAAATACCCCCCCTTGTTTAGAACACACTACACAGTTCTTGCTACTTTCTGAAGCACTTCTGAAAGTCTTTCATGAGTGTATTTACACAGTTTGATAAAAGATCCAGTGAGTGCTGCTGCCTAGTGCCATCTGATGAAAGCCAGGTTCCTAGACACAGCACTATGTGTCCACATCCACCTTATTCACTGAATCTGGTGTGTACAACTTCTGGCTCTTCCCAAAGCCAAAATGACCATAAGAACAAAATGTTTGAAATGGATCCAAGACATTGAGGCAGTCGCAACAACACTGCAAAAGACTTTCATGGGAGACAATTTCCAGAATGTGTTAGAAAGTGGCAAGATCCACCAATAACTGTCTGAAGTGTGGGGAGTATTTGGAGGGAGTATTAAGGGCAATGTGCCTTTTACTGTAACAGTCTTTTTAAATTTTAAACAATTATTGTATTTTTAATCATATATTAATGAATAAATTTGTACTGTGTTTAAGATGAATTTGTTGTTGTTGTTGTTGTTGTTGTTGTTGTTGTTGTTTTAAGAAAAGGGAAAATAAAATGACAGCAGAGAATGCCACAGCTAGGGCAGGACAGGTTGTGGTATGCAACTGGGAGTCAGCAGTGATTCTTTTTCTAAGGATGTTGCCAAAAGAGGTAAAGAAATTACACTTGGGCCCGGGTTTAGCTCAGTGGCATAGCACCTGCTTGCGAGTGTCAAGGTCTGAGTTTTACTCCTGATACCTCCAGCCAAAAAATAAATTACATTACCATGATATATGCATATCCATGTTTATAATAGCACAACTCTTCATAGCTAACTCTTAGAAGCAGCCCATATACCCATAAACGGATGAACAGATAAAGAAAATGTGGCACTTCCATACAATGGAGCACTACTCTGCTACAAATAAAGATAGACTTCAGTCATTTGTAGGAAAATGGACGTACCTTAAACCATAATATTAATGAAAGAAATCAGACATGAAGCACAAATATTCCATGGTTTCTCTTATAAATAATATAAATAGAAGAATAAAAAACATACAGTACAAAATAGGGAGCTATATTATCTGGAAGGAAGAGGAAATAGAAATGGAGAGAGGAAGGAGGCAAAGAAGGGCAAAAGGTAGTAAAAAATTAAGAGGTGTTATATACATGTACCACTCCGCATGTACTAATAAACACATATTGTAAAAACTGAAACAAAGGGTCAGAGTAGGCCTCCTTGGAAAGATGAAAAAATAAGCAGCAGTGGGGAGGATTGAGTGTAGAAGCCAAGTGGCAAATGAGAAGAAGAGTGGCCAGGGCAGGGAACACCCCTAAGTGCTCAAGAAGCAGTCAGGAAGCTAGCATGCCACATGGAGTGAGTCACAGGAGAGCAGCCAGGAAGCGGCAGGAAGAGTTTTGCTATCTCTGGTCTCCTTTCAGGATTCCAAGGGGCAGAGAGGAGAACAGTGAGGACATAGAGCTCAGCAGTCTTAAGCAGAGGACACATGAGACCCTGGACCAAGCCCAGCCCAGGAGTACTATTACACTCCCCTCTCCTCTCTTCTCCTGAGGAGCTGTGGCATAAACATTCATCTCCATCATGTGTTGCTGGTGGATGAGAAAGAGAGGCACTGAACCCAGAGGACATGGGGTGGGCCCTCCTGGGCTTTACTTGCCTCCCAGGAGCTGCCCACACCTAGCCTGCTGGTCAGCTCTGGCCTACTCTTCTCAGCATCTCTCCTCTCAATTCTTATTGTTTTCTTTTTATTATTGCAAAATACATATAACACGAAATTGTCTGCATTAATCATTTTAATACAGTGGCATTAATCACATTCACATTGTGGTGCAGCATCCCACTGAGCATTTCTGGAACCCCTCCATCATCTCAACCTGGAATGTGGCTCCCACTAAACTGCACTCTTTCTGCCTCTTGCCCCAGAACTTGGCGACCACCATTTTTCTTTATGTCTCCATAAGGGGACAACTGTAGGTTCCTCACACAAGCAGAATCATGCAGCATTTATCTTTTCATGACTGGCTTATTTTACTTAGCAGAAAGTGCTCAAGACTCATTTATTTCATAGGACATGTCAGAGTATCTTTCTTTCACAAGGCTGAATAATATTCTTTTTTTTATCCATTCATACCAGAAGAGACCTGTTATGATTTCCATCTAGTTGTCCCCCCCCCCCAAAGGTTCATGCAGTCGTGGGAAAGACTTCTAGAGTTTGTGATTAACTCATGACCTTCTTGGATTATGGGTGTGAGTGCTGCTGGGATTATCGGTGTGAGTACTGCACCCAGCCTGGGGCGGGGAGCCTGATTGTAGCCACTATTGCTTCTACTCCTCCACTTTGCTCTCTTGCTCTTTCCCACTGGCATGAAAGACTGCTCTCTGCCTTGAAGCAGCTGAGTATGGCCTGAAACCTCCAGTAACTGGCAGCTAAATAAATGTTTCCATCCCTCATTTTGGTTGTCAGATATTCATCCCAGCAACAAGAGAAGAGTAACTGAGACAGAATTTGGTACCAGAGAAGTGGGGTTATTGTTGCGACTAAGCCTGACCATGTGGATTATAAGCTTTTGGGAATGGCTTACAAGAAGTTATAGGAAAGGTATGGAGATGTTTCCTATAAGTGAAGTACTGGAACAGCTTTAGCTGTTTTGTATGGGAGATTCTGGTCAGAGCTCAGAAGACCAGAAGGCTGATAGAACTCCTGCCTGTAAAGGTCAGGCTGGGGAGGCTTCTACAGGGAAGAAGGACTGCATTTGTTGTTGGACTCCAGATGAGATGTGCTATGGCTTGGCAGAAAGTCTCTTTGCATTTTGTTCACATCCAGAGACTTTGCCTGAGACTGAAATCAAGCATAGTAGACTGATTAATCTGGAAAAGATGTGCCAAAGCCGTCAAATATTGAGGCAGTGGCATGGCTGTTGTTGGGGTTTTTTAGCCAGATATATGTTAAGAATCAAGAGTAAAGAGCCCAGAAGGATGATTTAAAGTATTGTGAGTTTGGCCAGAAAGGAAACTCCAATAAAGCTGTGGACTGCAGAGATAGAGCTGAGAGGATCTCCATTGCCAAGAAGGAACTAGGGAATGAAAAGAGTGGCCTGAGGACATCACAGGAGGTGGCTAGTCTCCACCCTTTGCAGCTTCAGAATTGCAAGGGTGAGGGACTTTTCCTTGAGGGGAAATCCACAGAACCCCATTTTCCAGAATGGTAGGCAGCAGCCCCACCAGGTTCCAGAATGGTGTCAGCATGGGGAATTTATTCCTTCGAATCAGAATCAGAGTATTCAGCAATCCAGGCACTTGACCCCTATGGCCAAGAGAGAAGGAAGCCTGGCTACTGTTCCAGCTGGCAGCTGAATCATTAACACATTGTATACTCTCTTCCTAGTAGTTACTTGCTGTACAAGATGCAGACATAATATCCTATTTACAAACACTATTACAACAAATCCCTCTATTCATTAAGAGAATGTAACTATATATCTATCCTAACCATTTTGAATACACAGATACAAAATGGACATTCATCTTTAAGTGTTTAACTTCATTTGTACAGGGGCTCACAGCTGTTTGCCTTATATCTTGGAAGAGACTTGTGACTTGAACTTTTCAGCAGTGCTGAAACTGTTGGGACTTTGGCAACTCTTAGAGATGGACTAAAATGTCTTTTGTACAAAAGGATGTGCAGGAGTCTTCAGGGGGTCCAGGGATGTCTACTTGTCTCCCCAAAGCCTCCTGCAGTCATGGGGCAGACTTCTAGAGTTTGTGATTAACTCATGACCCTCTTGAATTAGGGGTGTGAGTGCTGCTTGGATTATGGGTATGAATACTACTCCCAGCCTGGGGTGGAGAGCCTGAATGTAGTCATTGTTGCTGCTACTTCTCCATTTTGCTCTTGCTCTTAGTCACTGCCAGGAAAGGTTGTTCTCTGCCATGTGTCACTTTGCTTTGGAGCCAGCTGAGTACATACTGAAACCTCCAGTAACTGTGAGCTAAATAAAACTTTCCATTCTTCATTTTGGCTGTGGGATATTTGTCCCAGCAACAAGAGAAGAGTAACTGAGACAGAATCCATGGTTTGTGTCTACCTTTTCACTGCTATGAATAATGCTTCTATGGGCATGCACATGGTCACGACTCTTGATTCTTTGGGTATATACCCAAAAGTGGAATTACTGAATCATACAGCAATTCTGCACTAAATTATTTTGAGAAACCACCAAATTATTTTCCATAAGGCCTGCTCTATTATATGTCTTAACTGATAATGTTCAAGACTTCCAATTTCTCCCCATTCTATCTTTTTTTTATTTATTTAGGTATTTACATGTTCATGTGAACCATGAAATGTACATTAATGGCTAGGAAGTGCTATCCCATGGTAGTATTGACTTTCTTTTCTCAAATGACAAATGATGCTAGCCATCTTTACACGTGTTTTTTAGCTATCTGTGTATCTTTATTGGAGAAGTGCTTCTAAACTGGGATCATTCTTTGGAGAATTTATTTCTCCATTTTAAATAGGGTTTATTTTTGCTGCTGTTGTTGAGTTTATGTCAATTAATTGTCACATGCTTTTCTCTTAACAAAGATTAGAATGCTCATTTTAGAAAATTAAGAACATTGAGCTAAATGAAAATGTCACATATTACAAATAAAGAGTGTACATTTTCAGTTTACATTAAAGATTTATAATACTTTTTAAAACCCAACTCTTTGTATATGAAAAATATAATATTAATTTTTAAAGACTAAAGTCCTAGGGAACTGGAAGAAGACATTCCTAAATAAGTCTTGAGCAGAAGTGAAAACTTAAAACAGATCACAACTTAGTCATGACACACTACTAGCTAAAGCAATGGAATATGATTAAAGCCATATTTAAAAGAAAATATTTGATTTTGTATATTCTTATCCTTAAGGAAGAAACAATACTTAGTTAAGTATTCAATAAAATAACTAAGAAAATAAGAATGAAAGATCTTTGAAGAAGAAATTAGAATTAAACATTGTCTTGGTTAATTGTATATGTTAACTTACATGTAGGCTTATATCCTGAATGACATAATAAGGTAAAGGGAGGCCTGCTGCTGCTGCTGCTGCTGCTGCTGCCTTCCTTATTCTGCCTGTACTGCTATAGACCACTTCTCTTCTTCTATGCACCTTTGCTACGCAGCCTCAAAACAGCAACCTATGGACTAAAATCTCTACAAACTCTGAGCTACAACAAAACCTTCCTTTCGAACTTGTGGGTGCTGGGTATTTTTTTTCCAGATATAAGGAAGTAACTAAGTCATCTAAGGGATGGTAATATAGATATTAAACTTCCTAAATTTATATACATTTTTTAACCTCATTTGAGAACCTGTGTTTTAAAGATCTAATTTAACTCACTTGCATTTATTTCAGTTGAAAGTATTTTTCATGCTTTTGTATGGGCTTTTTCTTAACTTTCCCCATTTGTTGTTTACTTGTTTACTTTGGTGTGTTTTATATTTCCACTGATTTGGAAAATATATAGTCTATTTAACCTTTAGAGAAGATCTTTTAAGAAAAATATTTAAACTTTTATTTTTCTGTCAGTGCTAACAACAAATCTTCAACACCTTGTATTAGGTGAAGAATGCTTCTTGCTTTAAGTTTTCCTTTTGTTTTTTTTACCTGCCAGACTGAGTTAGAATTATTTTAGATTTCAAGAGTAGGGTGCTACAAGTCGGTGTTATTCTCCGCAATTTCTCATTCAAAACCATTTTGACATTTTAATTGTGTGTCATACCCATGTAAACAGTAATTATTCCCTGGGAAAGTTTATTATTTTTTTCATTGTCATCACCACTATTTACCTCTTTTCTGTTCTACTGGGATACTTTTTAATATGACATGGATAATTTACTGTTTGAATACTTGCATGTCTCTGAATATGTTTATATTCCTGTTGCCATGGAGATAAATAAGTTTCTGGGTTTAAAACTCCTAGGGCACGTCATTTTCCCCAAAGTTCTAAGGACCTTCTTCCCCAGTCTTGTGACATGATGCCATTACTGAGAAGCCTAGAGACAAATCTGGTAGTCAACATGGTTTGTTCGTCTGTGTCCTTTGAGGGTTTTCCTTTATCTTTGAAACTGAAATCTCATTGAGTTCAATTTGTGTCATCATTATCCAGTGCAAACAAAAACCAACCAAAGAAAATCTTCATATGAAATGCTCTTCAGGCTGAACTTCCAAGAATAATTTCTATCATTCCTTCAGTTATATTGTCATTCTTTTCTGATTGCTCTGTTTCCTTACTCTCTGTTTCATTACTCTATAACCTCTATTACAACTTCTCCTTCACGGACAGTGTAGTTCTATCAGAATCTTTTCTAGCATACTCAAGCAGGCAGAGAGGTTGAGAAGAAGAAAGAAAGGTGAGTTACCATAGCTGCCTCAAAAGTGACTGTCACCCCTAGGGCTGGTGTGGCTTTAATTCCCCAAAATTTAGGTTATACTCAGGGGCTCCCAAGTGTCTGCAGTCTCAACACCTACTTCATTGTCATTTTTGAGGTATCTGTAGACTCCTCAGGTCTCTCTCTCTCTCTCTCTCTCTCTCTCTCTCTCTCTCTCTCTCTCTCTCTCTCTTTCTCTGTTTCTCTCTCAACCCCCCCAACTCCCCACTCTCTTTTTGTTTTTCTTCTTAGTATTATTTTGTATTGGAGAGTAAACTCAAGGCTTTCACACTGGTGTGTATCTCTAGTCCTTTTTAGAAAAAGAATATTTTATTTTGAGACAGGCTTTTGCTAAATTCCGAAATTGCCCAGCTAGGCTTGAACTTGCAATCTTCCTGCCTCAGCCTTGCAGAATGTTGGAGTTATAAGCATGTCACTTAAATCTCTCTCCTTGTAGCTAAGATTAAGCTGCTGATTGGCTTCCTGTGAATAGACTTCTCTGTCCTCACCTTGGGTGATGTCTTTTTCTTTCTTCCCCAGAGCTATACCCCATCAAGGAACCTAACATCAGCCTTTCCTCCAGACATGCCCCAGGGGCTTCTGGGACTTCTGCATGCCTGCCCCTTCTCTGGGCACATCCTCTATCAATCCTTTAGTCAGGAAACTCATAAATGCGCTCTGAGGGTGACTTCCAGAGTATTCTAAGTAGCTTTAAGAAACATCAAATGGTAGCCTTGTTCCTAGCCCTTACTGAGAAATATCCCAGCAACAAAGAGAATAGGCTCCAGAATGAGCATCCATTTTCTTTAGCTCAGAATCACAATGTTGTCCCTGGGCTCATCCCTGAAGCAAGAGCCTTCTTCAAGTCCAGGAAGTCTTGATTCTTGTGCACGCTATTCTTTTAGACATTTACACTGTGGACAGTACAACAGTAAAAATATATATTTTTATTCATATGGCAATAGAAGTGTTGGCTCCAAGAACCATCCTGAAATCATGTTTTGATCCTTCTCACTTTTCACCTTAGCCACTGCTTTCTATAAGGAATTTTACACAGTTGGCTCCCATTCACTGACAAGTGCCTTTTTTTTTTGCCCACCCACTTAGCTTTCTGCCACTGAGAGATTAATTCTCTGAATATCTTGAATCTTTTCCCCATTTTCCCTACATTTTATCTATTGGTCTCCAACCACTCCCTCAAGAGATGGATACCCAGCCGTAGATCCCCAGATTCCAAGACAGATTCTAAATGCATTCTCATGGCTCCAAGCCTTTCAGTAGGATTGCAGCCTGCAGCTGTGTCCTGCCTCCTCAGCCTGTGAAGAGGGAGTCTGATTCATATTTACTGAAGGGCTTGCTGGAATAGCAGATGTCAGCAGGAGACAAACCCCAGGGCCTCAACCACCTGCCCACAGTCTTTTCTCTACTGACTTCCAGTTATTTAAGAGCACTGTAACTCTGGTCTCCCTTCTGTGCTTAACATATTCTCCTCTTTCTGTCTTCAGCCTTTCCCTGTCTTCTACCCAGCAAGTCAGTTTGGAACTGAAATTCTGAAATCAGACGATTAAGTACTTTGCAATAGTAGCATAATTCTTTGCCAACTTTTTGTAGTAACTCAGTAACTCATACTTTTATGCCAGTGGTATACAATGCTAAGTTTTCAGTCTACAGTTGTTCATTCAAAATGTTGCTAAAAAAAGAACCTCGTTATCAACAAATGAAATGCATCCCACATGACCGTCAGTTGCCATGGAGTAATCCAAGTTCTTTAAAAGCTGAATCCTCTTGGGAAAAGAAAATGATGGTAAGAATTTCTCTGCCCAGGAGATTTCATTTTGCTGCCTCTGTATATTTTTTCCAAGACTTCCCACTAACAGGCATGGTAGTTTTTCTTCTTACCACTCTGGAGTAGCCGAAGGTAGTCTAATTAAGGCAATGGATCACTCACTCCGCTCTTCAGAAATCCTTTGGTGTTTTAATGAATGGGGGCAACAATTTCAAAATGAGTTCTTATGCACTGCATCCTAATTGTCTGTGAGTACCACATAATTATATTGAGGCAAGGCATTCCTTTCTTTTCCTCTTCAAAGAAAATGCAGACATCAATTGAACCATAGCATGATTTGGGAGGTAAACATTCATGCAGATTGGAAAAAAAAATTCTCAAGTTGCAATATGCACAATTCTTATCTGAATTTTTGTAGTTTTCTGTACTGAATGTTCACTGGTTATAAGAGAAAAAATATATAAGGCTTAATTGACACAAAGCTTGCAGCCATCTCTGAGCCCTGAGTCTGCCTACTGAATGTTGCACTGTGGTTCTTTACTTACAGATGGAAATGGTTAGAGGGATTTCAGTGGAAGCGGTGGTGCATTATAGTTCTGAATGTCAAAGCATGGAGACATGCTGCAGTGCTAAGAAGGGAACTGAAATGTGAGATGCATATTATGAAGCACAAGAGTGTGTATTTCAGGAAAGGGTGCAATCAAGTACTGATATCAGAAATGCTTTGGGGGAAGTCTTTTCTTTGGACTCAGGTTTTTTTCCTTGTATTTTTTCCCATTTATTACCCTTTATTAAAAAAAAAAACTTTTACTTGAGAGACAGTATGGTAATAATTGGCATGTCATGACAAGAAGTATGTATTTAGAAGACCAGAATGACAGGCATTCTAAGCGTGACCCTTCTATTACTCATTGCTATCTTCAGTGCAGTTGCTTGGTTCACAGGTATCAGCATAGTTAGTCAGGGTGAGACTTTGAATTCCAAGCTTGTTTTTTTTTTTTTTTTTTAAATTACCTTTTAATGTAATTCACTCTGTGTATATGATTAAAAAGATATCAAATCATTAAATGAAAGATGCATAGTAGAAAACAATTTTTTAAAAAGCTCCTGACAAGTCTCCAACTCTCCAGTCCCAAGATAATTATAGTTTCTGTGTCCTTTTTCAGAAATTTTCTATGCCTCTGCAGTGAGTGCCTCTAGATCCCCATAGTTCTAGTGCATTATCTCTGCAGCTATCTATTAGTATGCACATATTAATTAGTTGTATATCACGGGAAGAGGCATCACTCTGGATGACAGTGTTTCAGTCATAGATATACCAAATCCTAGGCATCTGGGAGCACAGGTAGCCCAGGCAAGCCTCCTTCACGTGTGGGACTGTGGGAGTGGAGATCTTAGCAATCCTCTCCCCTCTCAAGGCTCTATCATCTCATAGGTAGCAGGAGGGAGAGCCTCTGGGGTCTACCAGATCCTCTATAGCACTTTTAGTTCTATTTTCTGTGATCATGTAACTGGCACACTCAGGGACACCTTCAAACAACCCATGTAGTGCAAGGACCCAAAGCCTGTTCTCCAAGGACAGTTTCTGCCACATCTTTCAGACATTAGCCCTGTAGCCAAACACACTGCAGCCTCCACTAAGTTCCCTGGGTTCCTAGCCCACTTACTGGGTAGCTGGAGCTCTTTGAACTGGCAAGAGAAACAGAGTAATGGGAACAAGGGCTGCTCAAAGCAGACAAGAGCTCAGACTGACATTTCACTTTCTTCTTCATCTCTTTGCACCTGTTCCTGTTTGCCTAATGCCTCATAGTCATGCTACAGGAGACCAATACCACCACAGAAAATGGCTGTGTCTTAATTTTGTCTTGCAGAAATCAAAAGAGGTTAATCAATACTGTCTTTGTGCCTATGGTTTGCTAGACAGGCATGAGGTAAAAACTCTGAGACACTAAGATAAGTCCTTGGATCTTGTGCTCAAAGAAGTATAAATCCAAGTGGGGAAAGAGAAATGTTCACAGCTAAACCAGCAGGCTGTAAAAGGGCCTCTGCAGAGAAGGCTCTGTTAGTGGAGGAGGAAGCCAGCCCTGGGTCAGCCAGGCTCCAGGGTGACACGTGAGCGTGGCAAGTTCCTATTCCATGAGCCTGGTGAGCAGGGCATGTGTAGGGTAGGATGTGAGAGGGGGCCTTCTAGCAAGTATTATTCCTCGTCTTCTATTCTTCTATGTAATACTCCCTGAAATGAAATTAATTTTCATTGCTATTATATATATATATATGAGAAAATTAAATAAAAAGGAAAATAACTAATGCATAAAGAATACCAAAGGAAAATCTGTTCTTTCTATGAAGGCTTACATATAATATGAAATAGGATGCAGTTGAGTGTGGTAGCCATGGCTGTAATGTCACACCTCAAGGGCTGAGGCAGGAGGATCTCTAGTTCAATCCAGCTTGAGCAGCTTGTTGACTTAGTGAGACTGTGACTCAAAATTTAACAAAAAAAAAAAAAAAATGGAGGGATTTAAAGATGGAGCTCATCGTGAAGGCCCTGGGCTCCATAGATGTTGTATGTCCATGTGAATTGCAATTATCCTAGGTTTATGTAACTATAAATCATATTTTCAATTATGTTTACCAAAGCATTCAAAAGCCATATTGATGGTGAAAGCAGGTCTTCTGTGAGGGGATGGCTGCACAGGGTCTGGGCAAGATAGACACCTGCCTTTGGACACAAACCTGGGAGGGCCTGCAGGTGGCCTGTGAAGGTCAACTGTGTCCCCGCTGCTATGGCACTGAGCCGCAGGTGCCCAGCAGGCAACTGTCCAGTCTGTCCTCAAAGGTTCCCTAGAGAAAGATCAGCTCAAAGCCACTGCTGCGTTCAAAGGAAACCAGCAGCAGATTCTGTCAGTTATATCTTGTATCAGGAGCCACCAGGTAAGAGTTCTTTCGATGCGTCTTATGTCATGCCTTGCTTCAAATCTGGAGGATCCAGCAGCACTCGAGCAAGCAGGTCAAGGCACAGAAATTTTTGCTGATGTGTTGGAAACATTCATTGCCCACTTGGGGAAAAAAGCATTAGCCTTCACACCATGTGTAGAATTAATTCTGAGGTTTGAAAACCTAAAAATAAGGCCAGCCAAATAGCTCAGCAGATTAAAGTGCCTGCTTAGTTCAATCCCCTGACCTGCTATGCTGGTCCCTCCCCCAGGGCATGCTGAGAGGATGATTGAGACTGGACATGGAGGTGTGTGCCTGTAATCCCAGCACTTGGGAGGCTGTAAACAAGAGGATCACTACGAGTCTGATCTACACAGTGAGGCCCTGTACACCCTGAACACCCTATCCTAAAAACAAAACAAAACAAAACAAAACAAAAAAAAAAAGCCTAAAAATAAATTGGGTGTGGTGACCAGTGCTAGTAATCTGAGCATCAAGAGAGGCCAAAGCAGGAGGATCACAAATTCAAGCCCTGGCTGAGTAATTTAAGGAGATCCTGCCTTAAAATTAAAGATGGCTGAGGACACAACTCAGAGCTAAGGCCTTGGGCTCAATGTCAGTACCTGAAAAACAAAACAAACCACCACCAACACTACAACAACAACCAAAAAAACTCAAAAGTTTTTTCTAAAATTTTAAGAATCTATAGACATTTTGTTAAACATTTTTAGACTGGTAGGTTAGATAATATCTTCTCTGAAAAAATAAATTCTTTAGAAAAATCTAACCATAATGAATAGATAATTTCCCAAAGAAGAAATGTTAATCCTCCAAAATCAGTAAAAGATGGTCACCTTCACCTGAAATTGGGACATTGAAAACAATGTCATGTATCTATCACCAGTGTGGCAATAGACACCACTGGTAATATTCACTCTTGTCAAGGACTATGCTGTGCATACCAATATTTTCAAAATGTGTACTGTGAATCTGGCAATTAAGCTTTCAGAGCTCTGAGAATAAAGGTACAGAAAGTTCACACAAAGATTTTCCCTGAAGCATTGTTTGTAATTGTGAATATATCAAGTGTATTATGTACAATGTAAATGTGCTAGTATGGATTATGGAACCTGTACAGTTAAAGGAAAAGTATGTGACTTTCCATACATGACTTGGAAAAAAACACCTCCATGATACATTCTTAATACAAAAGTAAATTTGTAGCAAGATGAGAAGATTATCCTATGATAAAAATGTTTTGCACACATACACACCTAGACTTAAAGAATTTGACCAACATAGATATATAATACATGTTGACAGTGATTACCTGTATGCTAGAGACTAAAACTAAAACATACACTATGCAAATCAGTTACACAAATGCAAATTGGAACAACACTGAAAGTACATCTTATTCCAGAAAGAATGGTTATCTTCAAGAAATCAAAAAGCAACAAAGGTTGGCAAGGCTGGAGGAAGAAGGAATCCTTCTGTATTGTGTTGGTGGGAATGCAAATTTATTACAACCACTGTGGAAATCAGTATGGAGATTCCTTAAAAAATTAAAATTAGAAATTCCATTTGACCCAGTTCTACCTCTTCCAGGTATCTTTCAGAGGCAGTTAAATCTACAGAGGCCCATGCACATCCACGTTTATAGAAGGACAATTCATGATATCTAAGTCTTGGAAGCAGTCTATGTACCTCAGCAGATGAATGGACAAAAGAAATGTGGCATTATACATAACTGAGTACTACTCTGCCATAAAAATGAATAAATTAGAGGCGTTTGTAGGAAAGCAGATATAGTTTGGTCTATAAGGCTAAGAGAAATACATCAGACACAAAAGGTTAAATATCCTATGGTTTCTGTCATATGAGGTAGTTAAAATATAAATAACTGAAAGAGCAAAACAAAAGGCAGATGTAGGAAACAGGGAGGTAGACGTTGTGGAGATGGGAAGTGACCTGGGTATGGGGGAGACTAGAGTGAGAGGAGAGGAAGGAAAAAGTAAAAAGCGTGAAGTCATGAGGGGTACACGTACCAACCCCTCATAATGACTGTATTGACTCTGCCTTTTAAACATGTACATGAACAAAAAGTTGAAAACAAATCTCTTCTGCTAAAATGTAAAGCCTAAGGCATGATGAAGATTTTTACTTTGTGTTCTCTCTATATATTTCTTTCTAAAATATTATATAAAATATATGGATGTGTTTCTTGTGCAAACTTTTAACAAGCACTTAAGAACTGGCAAACACAATATTCATGTGGAAGCTATACTGGCTTCAGGAGCCACACCCTTGGTTTTCCTTGGTCCTCACTGGCTATTGGTTCTCTGGATTATACAAGTTCCTCCTTGTCTTGCTGAACTGTAAACATTGAAGCACCCCAGGACTCAGCCATGCAACCTATTCCTTCTCAGTCAGCAATGGTTTTCAGAGTACTTGCAATCAATTTCATGGTTCTGTTGACATATCCTAACCTTTATCATCAATCTCTAACTTTGCTCTGCCTTGCTGAATTTCCTAAATATTGTGGGCACAATATTTCCAGTTGGTTGTCCAACACTATCAATATCTTAACTTTCCAAAACTACTTGTGTAGTTTTTCTTCAAACCTGACTCTACCTCTGTCTTGTCCATACCCAGAAACAGTATCTCCATTAACCAAATTACTTAAGCCAAATACAAAGGACTGCTCTTGACCTTTCAGCCCAAACCTAATAGAACTCAGTCTCTTCAACTCTGGTCCAAACCACACCATCTCTCACCTGGACAATCACAATGGCTGCTCACTCCCAAATGGTCTTTGTGCTTCTACTCTTGCCTTCTCTGATGTTTGTTTTTCACTCAACATCCAAGGGAAACTTTTCAAATCAAAATCAAGTTATGCATCTTCACTTCTAGTGCAAACTTGGACAATGACTTCACTTTCTACCAGAAATGTCAAGTGCCTATCACAACTGGTCATATCTACAAATGTCTAGTACCAGATTGATTTCTACTGTTGGCCTCTTCCCACCACTGAGTCCTATTCATTACCTAGGACTCCAGCGTCCTTAGAAAATGTTCTTGTGAACACCAGGCAGAGTTCTGACTTTGAATGTTTGTTTTTCCCCTGGCTTGAAGCTCTTTCCTGAAAATTTTTTATATGCATCCTTTTATCACTTCATTCAAGAGTATGCTCAAAATCACCACCTCAGAGTTAGTGCCTAACTAGGAAACGATCTCCTTTCTATTTGATGTTGTATTGTACAGCTGAAGGGTTTCCTCTGATGACTGACAATTCTCAATGGAGTGGGCAAGATTAAGAGTAGGAGGATAGCAAAGCCAAATGGGGACCCTAAGCTCCTGCTGTGTGGCAGTGCTGTGGACTTCAAGCTTCAGTGTAAGATGTTCATTGGTGGAGTGTTGGTTGTTACCTTGTTTTGGTATATTCATACTGTATTGTTGATCTCAGTACATTCCTCAGAGAGACATCATACCTGAAAGCTAGGCTGGTGCTATTTCAAGAGCAGAAAAAAGGCCAGAGCTTTGCAGGTGGTGTCTTGTGAGTCAGTGCTCTGCATCCTGCAATCACTTAATTTCCCCTGGTTTTGTTCAGACCTAGAGAGTCCAGATTGGATTCCCAATTCAGAAACCCATTTTATTCTCTAGGGGAAAATGTGCAGAAGTCTTGGAGAAAGTGTGGAGAAAGAGCAGTGAGGAGTAGCTGCCCAGTGGGTGGCGTAGAGGATTTAGAGATGTGCATGCATTTCAGGCAATTCATTTGACGATCCTTAATTCATCAGTGTTTTGGCTCCAAGAGCCCCAGGTTTAGTGTAGATAGTTCTCAAGCCTCTTGAGGGTTCTGACTGTAAATCAAGTTGTAACAGTTCCCGCTCAGCTGTAAGAGCATGCAGAAGTGTGTTGACTGGATGCGGCAAACACAAGGTGGTAGGATTAGCAGAGGAGGCCCTTGAGAGCAGACCAGGCCAGGGGTGTTAGCCTGGCACAGGAACAGGCCAGGACTGCAGTTCCAATTGAGCTCCTAGACCCAGCAGCTCTTGCATTCCCAAGCCATCTCCAGCTGGCCTTGTCTTCGGCTTCCTCCAGCACAATCTTGTGTCAACCTCATCTGTTTCCCAGCACTCATTTTCTGGAAATGTGTTGTGGCCTCTTCTCCTTTGTTCTCAGAGTTCTTGAGGATTTCTGTGCTATCTGCGAATGTCTTTTTTTGATGTGATTTTACAGGGTTTGGGGAAAGAATAAAATGAAATGATTGTGTTCAATCCATTACTTAGCTCAGAATCTTGCTCACTCTTCTGAAACTGCATTTTGCAGTCATTCCACTTCCTGTGTGTTCATCATTATGTGAAAGATAATTGTGTTCATTTCTTCTGGAAATGGACTTGGTTTAAAAATAGCATTAAAGAGAGATGAGCACTTACCTTAGAATAAAGGCAATGAAAAAGAGCAATTTAGCCTCCTAACTATCAAAGCAAAGCTGTCTATTTACTTAATTTTAGCTTTCTTATTTTTAATAAAAGATCTAATGCATTTATAATTTTTAGTATAAACTGTATAAATGGCCTAATATTACTACTGTAGTTTTGTTTTCAGTTATTACTTTCACTTATTTTGTTTTTCTTATTCTAGTACATCTTCTATTTTATCTGTAGTTATTTTACTTATGAAAATGATTTTGATACATATACTCCCCTTATTATTTTTTTCTTTTGTGGTCTGGGAATTGAACCCAGTCCTTCACAATGAACTACAATCCCAGTTCTTTTTTGGTTTGTTTATTTAAATTTTCATACCTTATTGCTTGTATTAATAGACTAAGAAATTAAAACTTTCTCAATAGTGATTTATCAATAATGTTTATAGGCAGCACCAAAAAATTATTTTGCAAAGTAACATTCAATTACCTCTTTAAATGCAATTTTGATCCTTATGTTAAGCTAAGGGCAATTATAGTTTAATTCAATAAGCCAAGTACACACAAAAGCCGTGTATCCTGAATTATAAAAGGGGTTTCTATACTCACACTGAACAAGTACTTACAGATATGTTAGTATAACAATACTCTACATGCTATCTTTCCAGCAGCCTTTCAAGTAATGCCATCCCTTCTACTAAAAGCATTTAGTTGAGAATCTTTCATCCAGTTAAATGGGTTGCCCTAAAACTTAACAAATAGTTCAAGCTAATATCTTTAAATTAAAAAAAAAACATTAACAGGGAAGCACTGACAAAAATAATGTCTTTAGAAATGATAGTAAAGCAAACTATCTTCTAAGAAAGATAAACATTCTTATGAAAACTGATAGTTTTCTATATCATTTCCCAAAAAAAACACACACTAGTTCACTATTTTTAATAAATGCGCAGACAACTGTTGTTTAAAAACTTCAGAGCACTTGAAGCACATTCCTCAGCTGTCACAGTCAAAAGGCATTTAGATTTTTACATGTTAAACACTACAGTATAGTTTATATTGGTAGGAATAAATATCAGTTTATTCTTCAGATAGTCAAAAGTCTGAGGTAACTGCATGGCTTGCAAGGTGCTTAACTTATCCATAGTCATTAAAACTCAGTACATAATTCAAGTATGATCATACAAATGAGGGCTCAAATGAAAAGCTCTACACTCAATGACATGAAAATAAAGGCTGACAATTTTGTGTTTCTACTTCTCATGGATGTGCCTAGCTATCAGAACATTACTGCAGAAAGGGAAGTTATTATACATAGCTTCTATAGAAAATAATGACATTTCAGAAAGTAAAAAAGGTAGCAAGAGCCATCATTTGCTTCATCAAATGCTTTGCAGCTCATTTCAGTGCTTCACAGTAAGCAAGTCTTCAACATTCACAAACTTCCTCAAGTCCTTTTCAATTAAGAAGACAGCACCTTCAGCTTTACTCAATTGTGTCTTCCAAGTAACATTGCCTCCTGAATCACTTCAGGGATGAACTCTCTAACAAGGTCTTCGAGAACATCCATTGACTCAGCTCAAGGATTCTTTCCAGTGTAAGGATTCTTTCTGATCAATCCCAAACCTCTACGTCTCACATCATGGGTGGATCTTCCTTATCTGCCTTTCCACCAACTGTCAAACCTGTGGCTTAAGACCTCCTCACTGCCTGTGGGATTTACTACCCTCAGTTCTTTTTACTTTGAGACACTGTCTTGCTAAGTCACTGAGTTGCCCAGGCTGGGCTTAAACTTCTAGTCCTCTTTCCTTGGCCTCCCAGACTGCTGGAACTAGAATTGTGCACCACCACACCTACTACTAATTTTAAATTCTATGGGTTTCATAGAAGCATTCTGGAAATGCTTCTAGTAAATGTTATAAGATGATATGTGAGGTTGATCACAATTATTCCACAAGTGGTAGCATTCCTGTTGCCTTCTTGTGTCTTTTTTGTTATATACAGTTTAATATTATAAGGGTTAAAATGAAGCTTATTTTCTTTTTTCCTTGTTTTCTCAGGCTGCCTTAGGGGTGCGTGTAGTGAGGTATGAGGAGCTGGGGATCAAACCATGGTCCCCTGAGCCTGACTGAGTTTGCCCCAGCAGGCGCTTAAGCAACTGAGCTAACCAGCAAGCCCCCTTATTTTTTTATTTTTATATATTAGGAGACATGTTTTTGTGGTAAATAAAAATTTGTTTGCTGTTTAAATGTGGAGTGTGCATATATGTGCACATGTGTACATGCATGAGTGTGGATGTGGATGCTTTGCTAGAATTTTCCTAACTATGAAAATCACTATGAATTTCATTGTGAGGCATTGAAGTCTTTTAAATCAATGCGTGGAATGGAAATACAGGTAATTAATAAAATAAAAAGAGGCTGGAAATTTCAGGTAAGTTTATATTCTTGTGATAATTAACCTAGTAAGACAAAATATTTATTTTGGCTCAAGGCTTAAGAGATTTCAGTCTAGGTTCCTAGGCTCTGCTGCCTTTGTACCTGTGGTGAGGCCAGAGATGACTGCGGGTGGGTGTAGTGGAGCCTGATACCCACCAGGAGGCAAGCGGTGAAAAATCAGAGCGCACGCCAGTGATGTAACTTCCTGCCACTGGCACCCGCTTCTGGGAAGTCCGCCATCTCCCACTCCCAGTAGCACAATGGACGGGGAACCAGTCTTTCAATACACGGCTTGTGAGGGACATTCAACGTGCAAGATTTTTCAATTTCAAAGTTATTGGAAGTATTTATGTTACATCTGACAAGACCGTGGATTGTATAACTTCTATTAACATTTTGACTGAAAGATAGCACGTATACAGAGGAGTGTGGACATCCTAATTATACAGTGCAACAAATTTGCACAAACTGAGTACCTATGTGTGACCAGCAGCCAGATCAAAAGCAGACCCTCACTAGCTCCCCAAAATCCTCCTCCCCTGGCCTCCTGTCCAGCCTTTTCCCACTCACAAAACAACCACTGTCTGATTTCTAAAAGCTTAGGAAAAGTCTGACTTTGGCAAACAATGTTAAGTTTGGTGATGTGCAATTTATGGGAGGTTATGGGAAAGACCTCTTCTTCATGACTACAGGAAATGGAATAAATTTAAACTGAAAAGCACCTGGCTATGCCCATATCCATAATTTCTCACTACCCTTTCTTTTTTTGGAGGGGGGTTACTGGGAAGCAAACTCAGGATCTTACCCTTGCTGGTGAGCTATCTCCCCAGACCCTTCTATTACACTTTCATATCATTTATGTCTCACCTTTCCTATCCTCTCTACTATAGGTTTAATTGTGTTTCTTCTTGCTTAATTATGGTACAGACAACAAATATTTGCTATTGTACTTCCTCATAAAACAGGACTGTACATAGGGATTACTGTTAGTGGTTGTACCCATAGTGGTTCTCAAAATCATCAGTTCTATGCCAGCTGCCAAATGTACCTTGGCTCAAATTTGTCTGTCAGTGCTAGCCTATCTTTCCAGTTACCCTCAATTCCATTTATTATTTCCCTGATGAAAATTGAAAAATTTGCCCGCTGTAACT
>NW_004524607.1:2140392-2156036 GCF_000260255.1 Octodon degus
TATGAGATAGGACCTAGTGGAAGGATGAGCCACTGGAGGCAGGACCTCAAAGCGGGCTCTGAGACTTAAGTACCTTTCTTCTCTCTCTCTCTGTCTCTCTCTGTCTCTCTCTCTCTGTCTCTCTCTCTCTTTCTCTCTTTCTCTCTCTCTCTCTCTCTCTCTCTCTCTCTCTCTCTCTCTCTTTCTCTCTCTGTTTCTCTGTCTCTGTCTCTGTCTCTCTCTGTCTGTCTGTCTCTCTCTCTCTCCCTCCTGCTCACCAAGAAATGAGGTGAACAGCTTTCTCTGCTATGAATGCCTGTCATGTTCTGTCTCACCATAGGCCTCAAAGCAAAAGGTCAACCAATGATGGACTAAAAACTGCAAAATAGTGAGCCGAGGTGAACCTTTCTTTTTTAAAAGATGAGTATTTCAGGTGCTGAAAACTTGACTAGAATATCCTTTTTATTCCAAAAGCTGCATTTACCCTATCAGGAAAAATTACTTGGAAACAGTAATAGCGTATAAAAATAAAAAAAGTAATGAAGGCTATTTGCTTTCTATAGTTTAAATGCATGCATTAAACAGTCACACTTGGGCCAGCCAAATAGCTCAGTGGATTAAAGCACTGGCTTAGGCAGATGAAGGGGCCGGGAGTTCGATTTGCTGGCCTGCCATGCCAGACCCGCTCCCGGGGTGCACTGAGATGGCAATTGAAACTGGGCATGGTGGCACATGCCTGTAATCCCAGCACTTGGGAGGCTGTAAACAGGAGGATTACTTCAAGTCCAATCTATGCAGTGAGACCCTGTATATCCTGTACTCCCTGTCCTAAATACAAATAAATAAATAAAATAACAAGAGCCACACAAAGACAAACACTTTACAATGCCTTTTCATCATGTATTGAAGTGAACTCATAGTAAAATCCTTCATCTTACTCTTCTAGTGTCACACATGACTGGTGGCACAGGGCATTTATTTATTCATTTATTTATTGTCTTTTGGAGACAGGATCTTGCTGTGTAGCTCAGGTGGGCCTTCAGCTCACTTTGTAGCACGGGCTGGTCTAAGACTCCCAACTTTCCTCCTGCTTCCGCCTCCCGAGTGCTGGGATTACAGGCACACACCACCACTCCCAGAAAGGGCTTTTGATTTCTTTAATTACTCATTTATGTACTGCCAAAGCTTATAAAATAACCTATGGATAAACATCCCTCTTAAAGATAGAATCATTCATCATGGCCTCATTAGTTACTTTATTCCCTGGACAGGACCACTGTCTTAGAAGGAATACAAAGCTTCTTACAGTCAAATAAGTAACTCATGTATCCATAGTCTTTTAATTCCATGAGAATTTATTTGTTTTGCCATCATCACTAATGTTAACTAAATACCTTTCTGGCCTCTGATTTTCTGAATCCCTCAAGCACTGTTAATATAATTTTGGAGCCAGTAGTGGGACTCTGATTATTTATACTTCAAGAGAAACTGGCAGCTCAACTTGGAATAACTCTACTTTAACTACTTTCATGTGCTTTCTTCTTCCTGTCTGCTTACCAGAACTCTGAACATGAATGACCAGCTTCACTTTCCCATTTCTAGGACTATTCTGGTTAAGTTTTCCAACAGACTGGAGACCTGATTGAGAATCATAAGGGGGCTCAGAATTCTTTTTTTATTGGTTAAAACAAAAGATGGTAAGTTTTTGAAGGTGTGAGTAATTTTTTATGATTTAGAGCCCCTATAGTATTTTATAAAGAATGATTATCTATTGAGTTGGAGTGATTAGTAAACTGTTGAATTAAATGAGGCAAAAATATTTATGTTATCCAAATGAATCACCCACGAGGTACAAGTCAATAAGACAAGGTGAATACTTCAGTACCTATTTCTGTTACTACAAAACAGTTGCATGTAGACAGCTACTGAGAGTGGGTGAGTGGGAGAATTTCTGTCAGCACTGGCCCTGTTTGAACCAAACTTGGGTGGTGAACAGAGATAAAAATGAATCATATTTTAGTCACCCAAGTCTGACAGGTCCTTTGGGAATAAATAATGATAAATTAATGCTAAGAGTATCATTCACGATGACATGATCATAATGGTATCTGAAGCAAAGGAAAAACAGAGCCAAGCAAAACCCCACCACCCTCATTCCAAAAATATTCAGATTCTTTATACACTTAATGATTCTATGCATAATTACTTTGTGCACTACACTATTATTGGGACTGTGTATGGCCTCAGTTCTTCAAAGGCATTTTTTTTTCTGAAAAGAAATAGATCTTCAGGGATCCTACCCCTTGGTGGTACATGAACTCTTTACTTTGATGCAAGAAAAACATCAGCAGTCCTCCTGAGAGGATATGGGAATTCACACCTTCTTCTTTAAGAGTTACTCCAGAGTCCTAGATAATTAGTCCACCAAAAAGGTTTTTCCTCCCCAGCTTTACAAGATACATATAGTTCTATGAGATTAGCATGTGGGCCAGCAGTCAAGGGCTTTGTTATTAGATGACACTGGGTTGAGTACCTCTCATGCCTTTTTCAGTGGATACTACAACTCTTTTTTGTGTGACACTCTTAGTGGAAGTGATAAAATGTAAACTGCTTTAGAAAATGACTACTTTTTAAGAGATTGTTGTGAAACTCGTTTGCTGTATTCTTGCTTAATACTTTCCTGCTTATTGCATTTTCTTTTTCTAAACCTAGAATGAGCAATTAAATATGTTTTATTGGCTATTGTCTAACTTCATTATTGGCTATTGTCTAATTTTCTTCATGAAAATTAGTTCCATCTTTAACAATAGCAAAAACTCTATGGATTTTACATTATGAAAACAGTGTGGTCATAAAGAAGGTTTTACTCTGACAATTCATCTGTGTAGATCTATGTCATTCATCCATTTAATACACCATTTGTGGCCACTATTATTTTTATTATTCAGTCATTGTTGTTGAGCAACCAGGACAAAGGGAAAAATTCTGATGCTAAAGGGGCTAAAAGGATGAAAAAGAAAGAAAGCCGGGAGCTTCCAATCAAACAGCAGAGTAGAGTATGAAGCTAAATAGTCAAAATAAAAGCTAGCATCAGTAATGTCACCTCCCCACCCAACTGCTTCACAGCATTTGACCTCCTTCTTTCTTAACTCAGACATTTTGTATGTGGGGAAATTCTCTACTCCCTGCAGTACCCTGGCACCAAAGTCTCACCTCTGTTCCAGTCATGAAAAACATTATTAGAAGTCAGTTTCCAAGAGTACATGCTCTTCTGGCTGTCTTAGCCTTCACACTCTGGTGGGCCTTACAGGATCAAATCAATGCAGCCCTTTATTGTAGCACATCTGTAGTGTACCAACCCACCCTTCCACTACAGAATGGGATGTAGCAGCTGATAGCATTGTACCCAGGAAATGCCTCTCCCCGGCACCTGTGCCTCTCCATGGGGCTCAGCACTGCCATGTACCTTCTGACATGCCAAAACACAACAAAAAAGAACTGTAAACAAACAAAAGATTCAGAGAAAACAATCTGAAGTGAAGACCTGGCTGGTTTTCCTCCCGATAGTTATACTTAACCTACTCTTTTGAAATCAGGAAAACTATTCCTGGGAAAAATATTACTCCCTAGAAGGCGACACAGATGTCAGTTCACTGTTACTCTTCAGCACCATGAGATTCTGTTCCACAACTTTCTCTAACCCCCTCTCCAAACTAAAAGTCCAGACATAGCTGAGTCAAGCCAAATCTATGTTCACAAATACTATCTACTCCCAGAAATCACTTTCTGATTCAAGTAGTCTCATTTCCTAAGTTTCAAAAATGCCTTTTGAATCTCTAGATTTCTTGTTTACCAAGTTAGCAATCTCTATGGAATGAAAAATATACATTTGCCAATAAACCCTGAGGGTGACACTCATGGACACTATGATAACAGTATGACATAATTCACATGTCAAAAAGTAATTCAGGTGTCAAAAGGATTGTGGCAGTTACCTGGGTGGGGGCTGTACGTTCACCATGAGATGTGGAAGGTAAGCTAGTAAGACCTACAGACCCTGGAAATGAGAATGTCCAGAGACATTCTGCCAGGGCCATTTGAGGTGCTCTTGCCAGATGGGAATGCCAAGGGTCTGATAAGACCACTAGGGAGGATCATTGTGTAAGTTGAATTTAGTCTTGCTAGCAAGGGAAACACTGACAAAGTCTCATCAACAAGGACTTTGATGGCCAGGTTTTAGTGGAACTAAGACTAAGGGCTTTAGATGGGACTGGTGATGTGATGGTCAGGTTTGGAGGTGGACAATGAGTAATGGAGGTGGAAATGCTTTCAGATTGGAAGACATGAAGAAGGGCTTTTCCATAAATTGTTTAATAGAAGATTTCAGTTAACTCCAGAGACTGACTTTGCCAGAGCAGTTGTAACCACTGTAAGGACCAATTTGGTCCTTATTGTTGCAAATTTGTCATGGTCAATATGCACCGCTCAGTGGGGCTGGATGCCTGGCTGATAAAAACTGGCACATGTGCTTGTTGCTGGGTATCAGCGGCAGCCTGAGGCCAGCCATGAGGCTGACAATGTCAAGTCACTTGCTTGATGAATCCAAGGCCTCTTTGGTCACTCTAACCTGAGGTCCAATCTAGATGAACATTAAGTGCTTCAAGCTACAGTCATCAGAGGAGTTGAGTACCAATTGAACAAGTTGTTTCTCAGAATTGTGACAGTGGCCACTGGAATAGCCTCACAAGCTTCTGACTTCTTATTTTGCTTCTGAAAGATGCAGCAGAATTGTACATGAGAGGGGCCAAGAAAAACATGATATTCTAAAACAAGGCAGAGTGCAGCAGAAGACAGGAAATGGAAAAAAGGAATGTTAATTAAGGAGGATATCAAGTCTTTTGAAAATAACCTGGGGCTGTCAGTGTGTGTGTATGTATATGTGTATGTGTGAAGGAGGAGACACTATATCAAAGAAGTTGAGTCAACATGTTTGAAATGTAAAACAAAGAAATACCACATGCCCTCACTTTCAACAGCACCAACTGATAATTTTTTTCCTCTTTTCCTGGTGTTAAGGACTCTTTTCCCTTATGCAGACTCACAAATGAATTTTTGGGAAACTTACCAAGTCCCTTTAATTACTATGAGCTTGTAAAAATTTTCAGTTTCAATGTTTAGTATTGCATCCCCTAATAATTTTTGCCAGGTGGAAAACATAGTTTCCCTTTCTTCCCTAAGAAACAGGACCCAGGCCACCCCTGTGAGGTAGAAAAGACTCCATCTTGGCTGCCACCATGGTGCCTTCACTCTCAGAATTGCCATTTTCTTTCTGTGGGATGTTGGACCTCACTTCCAAACCAATTTGTTTCTTCATGTTCCTTTCTTTCCCATACTTTTGGAATACAATCAGAGCAATCAATTAAGGGGCTCATGGCCAAAGCAAGGCAACTCTTTTCCTTGGTTTTTGCAATGTCTCCATGGAAAGAGCCCCACGTGATATGCTCGTGTACCTTGACCGTTGACAGCAGTGATTTGGTGGTAAAGTCCGATTCAGTTCAAAAGCATTCTTCTGCAGAGAGATTTTTAAAATCTGTTTTTCTGGTGTTTAATGATAGGGCAATGTATACTTGAGTAAAATAAGCTGAAATTTGAATAACAAAAAAAAAAACTCTGTAGCAAATATAGCCTCACAGTTGCCATGCTTTGAGTATAGGAGCCCTTGTAGTGGCCTTGTTCTCACTTGCTATCCCCAGCACAAAGGGTGGGGCCAGCAACTAAACATTGATTGTGTCCTGCTAACAAGTGCATGGCTCAGCACCTGTTCGCTTTCTAATAAGGGTGTGATGAGAAGCTTAAGTTCTCCTTTTGTACACTGCGTGCAGTATATTCTGTTTGGAGACTGTGATTTGGGGACCACTGGTGCAGTCCACGTGCAGAGAAATCAAATTCCATTTCCACTGCGGTCATCAATAATTGATTGTTTTTCAAAGCTAAAAGTTGAATGGACATCTGTAGAAAAAGTTAGGAGATTACAGGCAAAAATTTTGTCAGCTAAAAATAGAGCAAATGGTATTGGAAAGCAAGACACACATTCTGATCTGGAGTGTCATTAGAAAGGGGTTTTCTTTTTGAGCCTCTGAAAAGATGTCTAGAACATATCTAAACATCTGATCATGCACATATGTGTTTTGTAATCTTGGAAATACCTTGGACACTCCATTGCCTAGACTTTATTGCACAAGGCAAAGATGAAATGAGAGAAGTAAAAAGTCATTAAATTTAATAAAATGAAGATGTACAAGAGATATTCTGTAAATACTTCTCATGGTAAATCCACTTGTTATTGAGAACTACTTTTGATTCACTATAAGTGAATCAGAGGTAAGTTTGCAAGCATGGATTAGAATACTTTGGCATGGCTAGTATCTGATTCCTGAGGGGGAAGCTAAGCTGCTTTCCTCCTGCCTACAGGCAGGGAAGGATGCCTGAAGGTGGTTTATGTAAAAGAGTCACAAGAAGCCTTGATCCATCCTTCTGAGCCTCTTCCTTTTAGGAGGAAGGGCATCACTGTGCCTGAACTCAATCTTTCTCAGCTGGGAAGCCAACCACCCTCCTAGAAAGTCATGTTCAGAACCTATGCAAGTTCTTATCTCTCTTCCCCTCTATCCTCCCCTCTCCCTTCCTCTATACTTAAAGTCTCCTGTTCTATCTCTGTCTTTGTCTTTGTCTCTGTCTCTCTCAGTCTTTCTGTCTCTCTGTCTCTCTGTCTCTGTCTCTGTCTCTGTCTGTCTGTCTGTCTGTCTGTGTCTATCTGTCTGTCTGTTCCCCTGGGGCTTGAAATCAGAACATTTTCACTGAGCTACATCCTTAGCCCTTTTAATTTTGAGACAAGACCTCACTAAATTGTCCAGTCTAGTCTCCAACTTGCAGTCTTTCTGCCTCAGGCTCCCAAGTAGCCAAGATTACAGGCTTGTGCCACCAATCCAGGCTGCCTTTTTCTTTTTAAGCATGGGTCTCCTCCTCTCTCTAATGAGTAGGTTCTCCCAGCTGATTGCTAAGGGCTCTTTCAGTTTGGTTTGATTGTTCTTATTCTGTGGGGACTTGCCCTTTGTGATAACTCAGGAAGTTATTATTTTCAACGCCCCATGAGAAATGAAGAACAATTATTGTTAACCCTCCTGAAGGATGATTAAACAAAGGAGGAGGAATTAATTTTTTTTACTTGACACATAATAACATAACATTAATGAAATAACTAGAAATGGAAGATAAATGGACAGGCAGCTTAAAATCTGCCTTGGCAGTGTCATCTGGGTTGAGAATAAACTCTGGAGTCAGGCAAACAAATTGTTTCCATCTTCATGTGACCTCCTTAGGCTTTCTTAGAAGTCTTCTCAATAAAGCTGTAAAAATGTTTAGCATTTGTGTGTAATACCCCTTGCCATTATTGCACTCTAATTAGAGGTGCACATCATGCTAAATCTTTACCTGTATTTCCTCAATACTTATAAAAGCCCCATGAAGTAGACACAACTCTTGTCCCTCTTACTGCCTAAAGAAGGCATGTATGTGCTTAGAGATGTGCAGCAGCACCTCAGGAGTACACCAATAGGTCCCCAGATTTGAGCAAAACCAAGTTAAGTTCTAAAGTCCATGAAATCAGCCCTCACTCTATAATTACTTCCTCCATACCTTGAAAGCATTGAATATAAGATTTTTATGTTTTTCCTATTCTAAAAATCAAATAATGATCAATTACACAGGTTTGGGGAAATAGCTCAGTGATCAAAGTGCCTGCCTGGCAAGCACAAGGACCCAGGTTCAATACCTGATACCACATGCTGTTCCAGCCCCAGAACCTCAGGTGCACCTGAACAGCCACCAAAACCCAGCATGGTGGCACACACCTGCAATCTCAGTGCTGATGAGGCTGAGACAGGAGGATCACTAAGAGTCAGACATCAGTAGTAAGACCCTGAATGAAATAAATAAATAAATAAACAAACGATTTTTTAAAAATCAATTACAAGGGCCGGCCAAATAGCTCAGTGGATTAAAGCACCTGCAAGCAGGCACGGGGCCAGGGGTTCTATCCCTGGGTCTGCTGTATGGGCCCTGCCCCCAGGGTGTGCTGAGATGGCAAATGAGATTGGGCGTGGTGGCATGCACCTATAATCCCAGATCTTGGGAGGTTGTAAACAGGAAGATCGCTGAGTCTGTTCTAGTAGTGAGACCCTGAACACCCTGTAGACCCTTCCCTAAATAATACCCCCCCAAAAAAATCAATTACACAGCTAACTCATGTAACCCAAAGCCAAAAATGTTGAGTTTTGAAAATGATTTTCATAGATGGCAAATGTCCATTTAACCCTCTCATTCTTGACTTTTAAATAATATTGCAAGAGGCTACAGATAAAACACATGAACACCAGGATTACTTGCCAGTGTCTTGCCTCTTGCCAGTCTCATATCACTAAGGTAAATGTACATTAATGAGAAAGAAACTGTGTGGTTGCCATGCAAGGTGTAGCCTCCTGGAAATTAGGGTGTGTACAGAGTATAGTGAGCACAAATGAACTTCCCATTTTTAATATTTTGAGTGCTAAATCCTTACACATACTGCCATGAAGATGTGCAATACATGAGTTGAAAAATTACTTTCTGAGATGTACATCACTACTGGGGGACATTGGGGTAAGTTTACTTCTTTATACAAAAAATTTAAACATTTTGGCTTCATCTAATATTTTTTCTGCACTAAATAAATAGATTTTCTTTAAGAACAGGTTTTGGTAAATTAGGGTAGATGGTGTCACATAAGTGGTATGAAACATTAGATCTAAATTTGAGGGACATCAGATCTAAAATGTATGTCCCTTGGTAGTCTCCTCTTTTCAGAAGTGTTTTTCGTTTCTTTGTTTGGTTTGGTTTAATTTGGAAGCTGATTGGATCGGGGAACAACTATACTCATCTGTGAGTTCATCAGAGAGCTGTTGAAAGGTAAGACCTCTTCAGAAGTGGTAAGTCATGGGGTTGTGAAGGGTGGGTTCTTGGCCCAACTCCCCCCCCCTCCTGCTTTCTGCTTCTTGGCTGCCATGGATTGAAGAGCTTCCCCTACTATCCCCTTCTACCATGATGCTTCTGCCTTGTTGCCAGGGACTGAACCCATTGAAAACTGAAAGTTAAAATAAACCTGTCCCTAGAGTTGCAAATCTTGGACATTTTGTCCCACTGAGGAGAAAGTGATAGTACAATAGTGATAAACACGTGTGAAATAACTTGGGAGCAGATACTTCTGCATCATATGGATCTGCATGCCAAACTCATCACCTTTTTCTAATTGAGTGACCATGAAATTTCACATATAGTAAGTGTAGTTCAGAGAATTACAGGACCTTCAGGTTAAATCGGAAGGCGTAAGCATATACTATTACTACTACTCCCTGCTGCCGCTTCTCCAAAGTAAAAATGGGACAGGAAAGAAATAGCCAGCAGATGCCAAATAACACAAAAAACAGGTTTGGCAAACATATGTGTGAGGGGACACACAGAGCATAAAGATTAAGTGGAAGTTCTACTTAATGGTGTTGCCAATGCAATTAGCATGAAGATAGGTAGGCAGGAAGGAAGAAGATGTTTGAAAATCATGTATATAAACAGAAATTAATATCTAGAACATATAGAATACTTCCTAAGTGTAACAACAAAATCCAAACAATCTAATTTAAAAAAAAGCAAAGAATCTGAATAGACATTTTTCCAAAGTTTCAAAAATAGCCAATAAACATCTGAAAAGATGGACATCACTAAGCATTAAGGAATTGCAAAAGAAAAACACAGTGAGAAACCATTTGACACTCATCAGGAGAGAGACAGACAGATAGACACATAGACAAACATTTGAGATGACAGACAGAGAGCATACAAGTATTCTCAAGGATGTGAAGATTTTGGAGCCCTTATGCGTGATCAGCAGAAATACAAAATGATGCAGCTACTATGGAAAACATCCTGAGATTATTACATTCACTTAAAATGTCTACACGATCCAGTAACTACACCTATGGGTTTATGCCCAACGAAAATAGTAGTATGCACAATAGGCAAGAGGTTAAAAACCACCCATGCACGCTTGCATCCATTCAGAATGGATAAACAGAGTGTGGTGCACACATGTGGTGTAATATCCCTCAGCTTGAAGGAGGGATGGAGCTCTGAGATATGAACATGAGCCTTGAAGACACCAAGCCACGTGAAAAAAGACAGATGTAAAAGGAAAACATACCATATGATTTTACTTATTAAGCAATCTAGGAAAGCCCAATTCCTAGAGATAAGAAGTAGAATGCAGCCACCATAGATTGGCATGCAGGAGAGAAAGTTAATGTGTAGTGGACGTTTTTTTAAAATTTTATTTTATTGAGAAACAAATATCAATGAGACAGCTTCAAAGCTGATCAATAGGACATTTTCAGTAATTAATACATTGCACATTGTTATCTTCTTAGTGGTTATCCATAGTACAAGAAGCAGACAGGATATCCTGTCCAAACACTGTTAATACAAATCTTTCTTCTCATTGAATTAAGCGAAAGTAGCTGTATACCTATCCTAACTATTCTGTGTATACAAATACAAAATGGTCCTTCTTTTACATCTCCTTTTTTTGTTTAGTCCTGTCAGAGACGGAAATTCTATTGGCATCTAAATACTATAGGTCCTTGAATTCAGCAAAACAATCCAACACAGTCTCTAGTCAACAACTTCTGCAGATAACCCACTACTATTGTGGACTGTAGTGGACTTTTAGTGTTAGTGGTTTAGGATGATGACAAATCTTGGGAACACATCATGGTGAGTGATGGTGAAAGTACTTAATGTTGCTGGTGCTACAGTAAAAAGCAATTACAAGAGAAAATTTTATGTTATACATATTTTATCACAACAAAATAAATATACTTGAAGTTATCAGAGTTGACCTGATGTTTTTAAGATAAATAAGTCATACTGGGGAGATTGTTAAATGAAATCTGAAATAAGGAAACAAAAATCAAAGTCAAGATCATACATACAGAGAGAAGGCCAGCAAAAACAAACACCTGTCTACCCAGGGAGGCCCACCTGTCAACCAGAGGTAGGTGGGAGGCACTCACATTTTCATAGCTGTGGAGAAGGAAAAAGAAAGTAAAATCTCAGAGTGCTAAATGTAGGTCCCTGTCAGACTTCTTGTGCTCATTCTGGTGACATTTCCATGTTCCATCATCTGGGTGGCCCTGAAAGTATCAGACTCTGAAAATGGGTCAATGTGAATCTGGATTCATGGACTCCGTGATGACTTTGTCCCCCTTTTTGCATGAGCAACTGAAAATCATGTTTTAGGGGATAACAGAACAGCTCCAGTCCTCAACTTACTTTTAAATATTTTTAAACACAATTCATGGAACCCAATCAAAATGAAATCAACAAGAATAAAACGTGCAGTACAAAATGAACAACGTGGAAAAACAACAAACAGGGAAAACAGATGTGCACGGCTTCAAACATTGGAATTGCTAAACATAGATTTTGAAATAACTCTTATTAATAATAAGGTGGATAAAGACACAGGGTGATAATTTTGGCTTTCTGTTGGATGGCACTTGGCAGTAGCATTCACTTTATTTTTTACTACACCTTATAGAGACACTTAGGAAAGAAGACTTCCAGAACTGCTTCAGAAAGTGCAAGAATGATGGGATGTGTGTATTTGATATGAGAGGATGAATTCTGTGGGAGATTCATATCAATATGTGCTTTACTCTGTAATAAATATTAAAACTGTAAAAATTCATAGTATTTGTTAATCACATTGTATATAGAGTTAAAATTGTTTTGTATTAAGGGGATCTTTTTGTAGCCGTATTAGAGTCACCTGTGAGACAAAACTAATGATCACACATACTCAGGCTCTAAAAACCTGTTTTGTTTTAAACCAGTTCCTCCCATCCCCTCTAAATTATAAAAAGAATCATATTTTTCTTTTACATTGCATTGGAATGGTTTTCTAAAGCAACGAAATGCTAAGATATCAGAGGAAAGTAAACATGAGAAGATTCAGGAAACATTTTATAAGCTTAGTTAGCATTAAAATAATTCAGAGTTCAGATTCAGAGGTAGAAAGGAGATGTTTGCTGTTATACCAAACTACTACAAGGAGAAGTTGCAACCAAAATCACAATAAATTCATATTGTTTCTTAGGGTTATATTTTAACATATAAAGAAGTAAAGGGAAACTATGCTATTCACCTCTGTGGATGCAGCTGGCTGACCACAAACGGGAGAACACTGAGAAGGGGAGGCTCTAGGCAAGTGCAAACCTATTACTAATTCAGGAGTAAGTGCATTAGGAGCACTCCATGAACAATTAAAGAACCTCCTGTGGAGATGGCCTCTTCATAATTCATGGGACAATTTCACTTTTTTTGAGGAGGAAAGCTTTCTTATCAATAAAAATTTGTTCTTGTGAGTGAATTGCTAGGAATATCAATTTTATTTGACTCTTTAATTTATAGATCTTCACAATTAAATTGCAAAAGGGTGTAGATGATCAACGTCTGATTTCATCATTGTTTTGCAGTGTAGCTTTTTAGTAGCTCCAGTAGTGTGATATGTGGTGTCTCAGTTACTCTTCTCTCATGACTGGGACAAATACCGAATACCCAAAATGAAGGAAGGAAAGATTTATTTATCTCACAGTTACTGGAGGTTTCAGTCTATACTCAGATGGCTCCAAGGTAGTGCAGCACAGGACAGAGAGCAATCTTTCATGATGGCAGCAAAAGGCAAGAGAGCAAAATGGAGGAGTAGCAGCATCAGTGGCTACAGAGAGGAAGTCTGTCTGTCTGTCTCTCTTATGTTACATTCACGCTATCTGCCTCAGGCTGGGTGTAGCACTCACACACATAATCCCAGCAGTACTCAAACCTATAATCCCAGCCTTGGATCACCCATAATTTCAATGGATCATGAGTTAATCACAAACTAGAGAGGTCTGCCCCATGACTGCATGAGGCTTTGGGGGACACCTAGAGACAAACCATAACATGTGGTTAATAAAAAGTAAAGCTCCTTATGAATTTATTATTTAGTGTGCAAAATAGCTTGAAGATCAACCCCTTTGCAAACTAACTAGCTGCCAGGCATACTTCTGAATTATGATGCTCTAGTGTCCTCCAAAAGACATTCTCTGAATCTGACCAAAAAGTACTTCATTACCTGAGTGAGTACTGCCAGACACTGATTAGAATGCTCTTCAAAATCGTGAAGCACTCAATGGACAGTCACATTTCAGATCACACGTATAAGCCTTGTTCATGCAAATAGAGGTCAATCAAAGCCCTGATACAATAGTTTACTTTAACACTTACAAAGGCAAATCATGACTTGGAGATTGAAGCTTAGCATTTACTCTATTGCACCTAATTTTTCTACTCTCCTCTATCAGACAACTTGGATAGGTGACTTTCTGAAGCAAGGTTGGTAGCTAGGCCGATTGGTCAAGGTAGGGTGAATCTCTTAGACTGTGGCTGGAAGCAAGAAACTTCTACATGACAAATGGAAAAATAAGAGACTGGAGCACTGAGAAAACTCATATCCCATAAAAGAAATTTCTTTAAAAAAAAATACCGTGTTAGATCAGTAGAATATGCTCCCAGATTTTTTAAAAATGTAAGTTTATGAGTGTATATAGTATTTCCTTACTATTTTGCAGTTTGACTTTTGCAGACTCACTGTTTCATGGGTTTTCAAAAAATATATAAATTATTTGTGGTGAATTTTTACTGTATAGCATAATTTTGCACTACCATACAGTATGCATATGTTGTTAAAATTATACAAGTTTACAAGTTTAGAAAATGGCTAAGAACATTAGAAGTAGGGCCAGCAAGATAGCTCAGGGGGCTAAGTGCCTGCTTAGGCAAGTTTAGGGACTGGGGTCGATCCTGAGCACCACATGCTGCATTGGCCACAGAGACTGGGCATGGTGGAGCATGCCTGTAATCCCAGCGCTGGGGAGGCTGAAAACAGGAGGATCACTATGAGTCTGAGCCGCATAGTGAGACCCTGTACCAAACAAACAAACAAACAAATAAATAAATAAAATAAAAGTGCGGGAAGGGTTTATAAAACCTTTTTTAAAAATTTTTTTTAAATTTTATTTATTTGTGTGTGTGTGTGTGTGTGTGTGTGTGTGTGTGTGTGTGACCAGCTCAGCCCACCAGGGGGCGGGGCTGGCTAGCATGTGGTGCTGGAGGATTGAACCGCGATCCTTGTGCTTTGCTGAGTGAGCTTGTTCTAAGTAGGTGCTTTAGATCACTGAGCCATCTCACCAGCCCCAAAACCTTTAAATATATATATATATGTATATCATCATTGGAAAAATAAAAAGAAATTTCTTGGAGATTTAGGGCCAAAGAGATAGCTCAGCAGACTGAGCACCTGCTTAGGCAAGCACACTGACGAGGGTTTGATCCTTGGGGCCATGTGCTGCACCGGCCTGCCCCTGGGGACTTTGAGCTTGTGACCAAGTCCAGTGGTGGAGTGGTACATGCCTGTAATCCCAGCACTGGGGAGGCTGCAAACAGGAGGATCACTATAAGCCTGACCCTATACAAAATACATTTTAAAAAATTCTTGGAGGTTTAAAGAAGAAAAAAAAAAAAGATGGAAACTGAAAGTGTTAGTGTAGCAAAAGAAATCACCAACAGAGTGAAGAGAAAGGCCACAAAGTACAAAAATGTATGCCCACTATTACTCTGGCAAAGGACTAATATCTAGAATGTGTAAAGAACTCAGAAAAGTCAGACCTCCAAAATTCAAAGATTCAGTTCACAAGTGGGCATTGAAATAAATGGACACTTCAGATGAACAAGTACAAACAGCAAATAAATGTATGAAAAAATATTCAATGTTACTGGCCATTTGAGAGTTACAAGTTACTACACCAACACAGGGATGGTCAGAGGACTGATGAGGACAGGAAAGAGAGTTGAGGTGTCAAGGCAAGTAAACGCCTCTGAGAAGGACACCTGCAGCAGAGACTTCAGTGAGGATCAAGGACACCAAAACCTGTGACACCTTCCAAGCACAGGGAAAAGCACAGGTCCAGTGACTGAGTATAGAGAAGAATTAACAAGTGAGTAGAGGTAGGAAAGCAGGACACAAAATCTGAGCACAAACAGCAACAGAGAAATTGACTTGTGAACAGGCAGAAAATGGGCAGGTATATGTAAGGCCCCATGAACACAAAAAGCTTACATTTCATTTTGAGAAAGTTGATATGCATTGGAGGGTTTTAAGCAGAGGGTAGCTAATCTGACAATTATTTGAGAAGAGTCACTCTAGCTATGATGAGAATGGACAAGTGGGGCAAGAATAGACTCTAGGAACCAGTTATTAGCTGTTTTAATAATCTGGGAAATGATAATGGAGGCTTCAGACAGGGTTGTATAATGGAGAGAAAGCAGTAAGGTTATATTTATGCTACATGCTGAAGGCAAAGACAATAGAATTTTCTGGAAAATGTGTAGGAATTAAGGAAGAGAGAGACAGAAAGAGAGAGACAGAGAGAGAAAATGGGGAAGAGGGAAATGAGAAGAAGAGAGGAGAGGAGAGGAGAGAAGAG
>NW_004524607.1:2164571-2165106 GCF_000260255.1 Octodon degus
GTAAGTTAAATAAACCAGACACATATGTGTAAATATCATAGTTTCCCTAGTATAAGAACTCAAAAGAAGAAATACAAATAGAAAGGTATAATAGAAGTAAAAGGAAAGTAGGATCTTGAGGACTAGGTAATCAAAACAGGGAAAACAGAAGAGCTAGGAAACATGACAATGTCAAGCCATACAGATATATGCAGAAGATGGGCAAGGCAATGATCCTGAGAGTCTCCAGAATATTTTTGAATCTAGCAGTTAATTGGAAATATTCTCACCCTGACTAACTATATATACTGATACCTGTGAACTAAGCAACTGCATTCAAGATGGTAATCTGTAATAGCAGTTTCATGCTTTTAATGCCTGTCATTCTGGTCTTCTGAATATGGGCTGCTTTTCATGACATGTCAGTTGCTGCTGTGCTGTCACTCAGGTAGACAATTGTTCAAAAAGAAGGGGGTGGTGAATGAAGGTAAGAGATAGGAAAAGGAATATAGTAGGACTGTCCTGCTTCAAGGTTGTATATAGTTAGATTTTTGGA
>NW_004524607.1:2168164-2170019 GCF_000260255.1 Octodon degus
TGGCACACAATGGCAAGGGAAATGCAGCAAAGCTTAATGAAATTTAACCAGGAAGTGGAATGCTCTGGATGAATGGGCTCACGCCACTGAAAAGGAAAATGGCACAAGGGCCAAATGTAATGACTTAGGATGTAAAATATTGCACCAGTTCTAGAGCATATCCTATCAGATCTTCCATAGCATGACTGACAATATGATAGATGGGGGAGCCCTGTCAGATGTGTCTATTGTGCACATCCTCTGCCACAGTTCCTTCTGTTATAACAGGATGTATGAGGTCCAGAGCACATGCACGAACCTTCAGTGAGCTCTGTGAAGAAATGTTACTATAAGTCAATGATAGAGAATTGAGTACAGATATGTCTTGGTTTGGGATTTCAGAACCTTTTAAGGTGGAGCCAAGGGTCTTTCTCTTTTGTATCTCTGCATCCAAGTAGTAGGCCTTAGGATAAAAGTCAGAGAGTGGAGCCCTGGGGTATTTCACAGGTTCCAGAGAGTATACTTGGGTAATTCCATAGTCCTAACTTTACACTTTATGTTAATACTCTGCTCAAAACACAGGTGGGCATGTGGAAGGTGCTGGGTCAGTGATAGCTATTGCTATCATCTAGCCTATCTAGTCCACCACTGCTGAGAATGTGTCCCTCCTGGGTTTGTGAAGAATATTCAGTGTAAGGATCAGAGAGGCTGCCTTGACTCATACATGAACTTGGTCATGGTAGTGCTTGAGCATGGTTCAGTCAGTAACATGCTTTCTCTTCCCATATCCTTCTCCTTTGAGCCCTTGGCCTAACATGTCACTGCAGACCTGTCCTTTTTATTGTTTCCTCCCTCCCCCCAAAAAAATACTTCTTTGGTGTAGTAGTTATCTACAGTTGTGTTTCAAATTAATCCAAAACTTAGGGACTGAACACAATAAAATTGATCATCTTGTAGTTGTCAGTGGGTCAGGAATCTGCAAGCCCTCCACTGTGAAGTTCTGTCTTCAAGACCCTCTCAGTAGGAAGATGTGTTGGTGCCAGGCATAAAGACTTCCTGGGATCTGGAAGAGGGGCCTTCAAAGTGGTTCCTTGGAATGGCTGTAGGTAGAAGGTCTCAGTTGTCACCAGAGAACATGATAGGGGGTTTCTTCAGTCTCCTCATGACATAGCGCCAAGCTCCTCACAGAACCAGTGCTTCAGGAGAGTGAGGAAAAATGACAAGGCATTTTATGACTCGTTTTCCAAGTTCCTTGCTGTCACATTTGCCACATTCTATTTGTCAGAGGTAAATCTCTGCATCCCACCTACAAAAGAAAGGAATTGTTTCTACCTTGAGAGAGAGAGAGAGAGAGAGAGAGAGAGAGAGAGAGAGAGAGAGAAAGAGAGAGAATGTTAAATAACAGCAAAGGTTCTAGTTTGAGAAGACTGTCCTTCAAAACTCTGTACTACAGGTGAGGCTGCTAAGTTTAAAGCTATACATGTTGTTAGGAGGTACAGCCTACTCAGAAGAGGAGGTCAGATCCAGTCCTAGTCCAGGCCCAATGAGTGTGTGGGAGAGCATCCAGCTACCTTGTGCCAGCGAGACCTGCCGGTCCCAGCCCAGGTGCAGCGTAGGTGAGACCTTCTTCCACCCTCTTGGGCCTCCCCGCAACACTCCACAGCACCCCCCACCCTACCTGCCACATGAGAATTTCTGCCACGTTTGAGGGACCCCCAGATCCAGTCCTACCCAGGTACCAAGAGTGTGTGGGAGAGCTTCCAGCTAACCTCCGCTGGCAGGACCTACTGGTCCCAGCCAAGGTGCAGCATGGGTGAGACACTCTTTCAGCTCCTTGGGACCCCCCCAACCACTCCGCAGCATCCCTGCACTCTGC
>NW_004524607.1:2177930-2187101 GCF_000260255.1 Octodon degus
GTTCACATCTTGTACAGCAATTAACCACTAGGAAGAATGCATGCAATGTGTTAATTATTGAAACTGTCCTACCAATTTGGTTTGAAACTGTCGCATCACTATTTGTTTCTCAATAAAATTATGGAAAAATGAAATAAAATAAAATATATTCTAATTTTTAAATGTTTTTTCATCATATTCTGTAGGGACTTAAAGTTCAACACGTCAATGCTTGATGAAAAATACCTGTTCCATGTTATGCCTAAGATGTTTAATATTCAGACAGAAAGTGAGGTTTAGCTTAGCAGTCTAGGTTGTATAGTAATAACAATAAGCTTGTCTTCTGGATGGTTAACAACCTAATTTTGAAGACCAAGATTAAAGAAAAAGGAGGGCTGCAAGGAAAGCCAACATTTTGGCCCTAGCTTTCCAAGGTCAATTAAGACTCTGGACATATGAGTTCTTGTACTGTAACGTCATGTAACTCAGTAGTGTCCCAAATTTTTTGATCAAGGTGATTATAGAGCCAAAGAGGAAAGTGAGTGACGATGTAGAGTGGGCCAAAGAGAGTCACATGGGGAGAAAGCATTCTCTGAGGCTTTCATAGAGAGCACATTGGCCAAGCAGTGGCCATGACTCATCCACATGGCTGACACTGACAAATGTTCTACAATCTGAGGCACAGTATCTCAGGATAAATCCTGCAGGTATTTGACTGACCTTATCGGACCCAAAATCTACAACTCTTGTTGCATAGGTGCTACTTTGCCTTGATCTTAACCATCCTGCAGAAAAGTATAAAAACGAAGTATAAGAAGTAAAGCCATGCTGTTATGTTGAGCTGTAGGGGACTCAGGTCAACAATTTCTGACATTGCTAGTGAAGCAGAACACCCAGTACTATTATGGACTACTGGACTCTTTTAGAATATTTTGCTGAGTTAACACACCTATAATATTCAAATAACAGTACTAAACAAAAAAAGAGGATACAGATGAATGTCCATTTTGTATCTGTGTATTCAAAATGGTTAGGATAGCTATATATTTACATTCTCTTAATGAATAAAGGGATTTGTTCTAATAGTGTTTGTAAATAAGATCTCATGTCTGCATCTTGTATAGCAATTAACCGCTAGGTATAATATGTGCAGTGTGTTAATTACTGAAACTGTCCTACCAATTTTGTTTGAAACTGTCTCATTGCTATATTTTTCTCAGTAAAATTATGGGGGAAAAAAAGAATTAACTACAACAAAAAAAGCCACTTTCATGCACCCTCCTAAAACTTCATAATATTTGCAATTGACTTTATATGCATGTGTATTTTCATTTAAAAAACTAAATTTTATATGCTGCATCTCAAATAATTCATATATACAGTGAAAAGTAGAGAGCTATGGCAACAGTAAACCTAATTGTGATATATTACTTGTTTACCCTATGAGTGAATTTGAATTATTGATAAAATTTTCTTAATAATATTTTCATATATGCTCATGACAGGTCTAAGGCTAGGTATATTTTTCCAGTTTCAAATTCAAGTAATGCTACTCTTACAAAATGAGATAAATTTGGTTTATTCTGTAAAGTTTTTAACTACACATTAAATTTAATAGGATTACTCAGATAAATCTTTCCCCAGTAAGTTTTGGTAGTTCTATCATTGAGAATTGGATATTTGAAATGAAGAAGCATGCAGTCACTGTGACACTGTGATCCACTGAAATTATCAGATATATAAATATTTATTGTTTGTAAGGCAATCTGGTTATTCTTTCAAAGTTTCTGAGTTCATAGTTATGCCTTCTTCTGACTCATTTTGGGAGTTTTGTATTCTTTTTATTACCTTAGCTTGCTTTATTGGAATTTTAAATGTTTAATTGATCTTTCAAAAATAAATCCTTTGTTTTCATGGAAATAAAAAGGTGAATCTCCAAAGCCACCCTGTCCACAAAGCCTTTCTTGTTGCTGTTCTGCTGACGTGCTATTTACTACATACAGAAGCCTCTTTTTTTTTTTTTTTTTTTACAAATATGCTTTTGTTTTGAATGATTTCATAACACAAATGCCCCTCAACTCCAGCTGAAGCATACTTTGGCTTCTTAGTTGCCTCAGTAACAGTTCCTATTGCAGTTCCAGTTGCTGTTATCGCCTAGAAATGGTGGATCACTGTGACGCATAGTTCGTCACTCTGATGCACAGTGTAAGAACCAGTCCCCGACTGACAGACATTCTGCCTCAGCACTTTCCACTTGTTGATCCCATATAAGCCTTAGACCTCCAGAGATCAGGGTCTGATATTTTGATAATCCAGTCAATGCTTATTGACAAGAATAAATTGCCTCTAAATCCTGGGTGTCATTTCCGTGTTTCTGCTTGCTATTGCAATTCAATTACTAGAAAAGTTAAAAACTTTCTCCACACCACTCCCACCAGTCTCCTCTACCAGTAACCATTACATCAGTGCAGTGCATTGGTTACAATGAAGTCAATATCGGCACCTTATTAGTAATTAAAGTCCACACTTCTTGGATTTCCTTAGTTATGGCAAACCTTATTTCTCTATGCCAGAATCTGATTCAGAATCCACTTTGCATTTAGTTGTCATGTCTTTTAAGCTCATTGATGGTTAATTTTCTGTGACAAGTTGACTAGCCCATGAAGTACCCATATATTTGGTTAAACATTCTGGCTGCTTCTGATTTACAGAAAACCAAGTAAAGCAAACTGCTGGCCATAGTATAGATAGGCCTTGTCCAATCCGTTGTAAAACCTGAACAGACCAAAAGGCTGGGTCTTCCCCAAGGAAGAGATCATCTTTCCTGCCCAATAGCTTCCAAACCAGGTCCTTCTGTCTTTCTGGGGAAACCCAGTACCAGCTTCTACTGGCTGGGGCAGTTTCTCAGACCCTCTAGTTTCAGATGAACTTGAAGGAATACTGTGCCTCTCATTCTGGGTTTGTCTGATGTTTTCTTTCTTATGATTTCACCACAGCACTGTCTTTGTGCCTTTTGCATCATAACACATGTATGTCTTCAGTATGAGTTGTCATTGTTACTGGTGGCCTCTGCTTCTCACCACAGCTGTTCTACAGCTTTTTTTTTTTTACTGTAAACCTACTCTCTTCTTCCATATTCTACTCTGTACAGACAAGTCACTAAGTAGAGGTGTACTGGGGAGTGTATACTTCCCTCTTGTTTTAGTTGTTTTTCTCGTCAATGCCCAACATCTGAAGTGAAAGTGATGAAGGTTTATTTAGATCACAGTTTGTAGAGGTTTCAGCCCATAATTGGCGAGCTGCAAGGCAGGGTGGCATGGGGCAGAGGGGCATTCCAGAGGAGAAACAGTTTTTGGTGGCACAAGACAGAAAAAGCAATCAAAGAAGAAAGAGACAAGACCTTCTATCTCTTATAGTGTATGCAAGCTACCCACCAAAGGGCAGGTGTGGTACTCACGCCCTTAATCCCAGCCAATTTTGTGCTGAAACAGTCAGTGGACTGATTGATTAATCACATGCCCTTAATCCCAGCATCACACATCCTCAATTCAGCCACCTCTGAAAAGGTGCTATGAGTACATGAGGCTTTGGGGAGACATCTGGACACAAACCATTACACCTCTCCTTGAAACGGGAAGGATGTACATAGATTATTTGAAATTTTTCCACATGTGAGATTTGTCTGTCATTCCCAATTATTTATTTATTCCAACACATACACACACATACACACACACACACACACACACACACACACACATCACAATAGACTCTTGGATGCTTGTTTTGTGTTAGAATCCAATGCTGTGTTTTGTTTTGTTTTATTACTCTAGAAGTTTTTCATTTTTGGCCATGGAGTATTGGTTCATTTCAGCTTCTCGTTGTATTACTTTAAAAAAAATAGTATGCTATATTTTTGCTTTGTCTTCTTTGTATGCTACAATAGGCCTTACTACCAATCATTCATTCACTGTACTTATCTCTTTTCTGCAAGCTAAGTGCCAAATCTTACATACACTCACCCATTAATCCCCACATTCATTCAAAAAACTAGTGTCTCCCACTATTAGTCATGTAGCACAGTGAACACAGCCCTGCAATACGGAGCAAGAAATCCCCAGTCTCTGCTCTCACAGAGCACTACCTAATGGAGAGTTAAAGATAAATGTATTCTGAGTAACATTTCACTGATTCTCTTAAGATTATGGCATACAGGGTATTAATGATTGTTGTTCTCTAATTATTTTGTCATAAAATTTGGGGTTTCTTCATAAAGGTAAGAAGAATGCTATTTTCTATTTTCTTTATTAATGTATGCATATATTCAAACAAAAGATAAGTAAAAATGCTCTAGCCAAAAAAAAATGCATGTGTAGAAATACAAGGTAAAGGGCTGGGGATATAGCTCAGTGGCACAGTGTCTTTCTAACAAGCTCAAGGTCCTGAGTCTGATATCCAGTACCAAAAGAAAAAAGAAAAGAAATGATGAGGTGTGAAAATTGACACTGTGCATGCTTAAATATTTTTTAAAATTATTACAGTAAATAAAAGACACATTGCCATTAATCCCCCTCTGAAGCAATTCTGGAAATACCCTTTTGTGTCATTAGTTACACTGTTCTGGCTGCCTGCATGTCCTGAATCGATTCAAGCATTTCTATGTCATGGTCGTTTTGTCTTTGAGTAAGAATGAAAAGTCACAAAGTGCCGATCTGCTGAATGAAGTGGATGAGGTCGCATTTTAATGTGGCTACCTGCTCGCCCTTCTGTTAGATGGCATGCAGCAGCAGTATTCACTATATTTTTTTATCACAGATTGTAAAGACACTCATGAAAGAGAACATTCAGAACTGCTTCAGAAAGTGGCAAGAATGATGTGTTTAAAGGGATGGGGAGAATTTTTGAAAGGTATTAATGGCAATGCATCTTTTACAGTAATAAATTTTGTATTTAAACATTCACCATATATTTATCACCTCTTGTATGTATTACTAGAAATTGTAATTAGTGCTATGAAGGGAAATGAATTGGGTGTGATTTTTTAAAATGATGGGAAATCTACTTTAGGCAAAGCTTCTCTGAAGACTGGGATAAGCCAAGACTTAACAGATGAATGAGAGTTAAGTGGGCCACAAACAGGAGAAGAAAATTGCAAGCATAAGGCAATGTAAGTGTTCCTATGTAACAAGGGGATAAAGTGTAGGTACTTAGTAAATACTTTCAAATGGAACTATTATAATATGTTTTATTTTTAATGTCATATGTCATTTGTTGTTTTTTTAAAAGCAACCAAAAAAGTCTTTGTCATGGTCTAAACTGGTCAAGATAATTAATGTTAGTCACTGTAATAATGTGTCTCTAGCAAATCAAAATAAAAAATTTATCCTCACGCATAGCACAGCCAATCCTATGAGTTTATTCAGTCAACTCTCCTAAGTGACTTTTCAGGGTGCCTCAATGCTTCTGTGATGTGGATCCAGATGTTAGCATACTCCCTCCCATCATAGATAAAAGAATGACAGCCAATGAAGGATCCCACAGGAGACTTTAGGGACCTAGAAAGTAATTATTTCTGCCTGCATTCTATTGGCTAGAATGAGTTGTATTATCATCCAGAAAAAAGGATCTTGGGAAATGTAGTTTTTCTGAGCTAGAAGAAAGAAGATACAGATGAATCAACTCCAAACACCATCTCTGCTGAATGTTTTACAGTAGTTTGTAGAAAGTTTTGAAGAAAATCACCATAAGAAGATTTTTGAAATCCCTAAAGAATTATATTCATTTCTAGCTGTCTTTTCTCTTTTCAGGGTGAGAGAACTGTTTTCCTTTAACTTTGAACACTTTTTTCCTGCAATTTTCTCTGGCATTTGGAAGGTCGCCAGGCCCCTCATCATTTTTCACCAGCCAGGCTTCCTGCAGAGTTTGTTCACAGTTTTCTCAAGGTCAGGTCTTTTACAGGAACACAAATGAAGTTACTGCTTTTAGAGGACACTGTGAGTCATCTCCATTAGCAAATATAGGATGCCCCATGGCCTTTGCAAATGGTCCCACCATACCTGCTGCTGAACCAGAGCAGGAAGGCCAGAGAGTCTGCAGAGCATAGTATAAGCAACCGTCATTTGTTACACAAGGCCTAATGATGAGACCTGCTAATTATGTATTGGAAAGAGTACTGGCTTTCTGTATTTCTTATGCATTCTCTCTCTCTCTCTCTCTCTCTCTCTCTCTCTCTCTCTCTCTCTCTCTCTGTTCTTGACTCCAAGTGCTAGGAGTATAGGATTACAGGTGTACCCAGCTCCATTTATTTATTTGGTTAGTCAATTCAGGTCTAAGGACTGAAATCCAGGGCCTGTGCATCATAGAGAGTGCTCTACCACTGAACTACTCCCACTGCCTCACCAACCCTAACATAGTGGCTTTAAATTTTGAAAATGATTTTTATATCAGATTGCTCCACCTATTGAATGACACTGGGCAAAGACAAAAATTTTTTATGAATTTAGTACAGTGTCTATAAGTCTTACTATGTATATTGGACTCAGTGATCCTCCTATTTTCAGCCTCTCAAACACTGGGATTACAGGCATGTGCCACCATGCCCAGTCTTAATCACCTTCTCTGTGCACCCTGCAGGCAGAGCTGGCAAGACACTCCAGGAATTGAGCCCAAACGCTGCACTCTGCCTAAGCAGGCACTTTATGGACAAATTCTTGATACTAAAAATTTATAAAGAATCTCCTGCAGATGAAGTACATTAGGGTGAAGGTTGTGAAGGTAAATTATGGGTTTTAAAGGAGCTTATTGCAATGCAATTTGGGAAATGTCCTTTTTTCCCATGTGTCTCTAGTTGCTAATGGAAACTCTTATGGACTACTTTAACCTGGTATCTCTTCTCTACTTGAGGGACATCTTAGTCATTTCAGTAAGCAATCTATCACAGATACCAGTCAAGTTAAAATAAATGTAGATTCCTATCATGTATTTGTATAAAAAAATTCAAAAACTATGTAGAGAGAAAAATATAATTAATTTCCATATTATAGCTTAGATTTATAAGTTTCATGAGTTCTGAGGAGGGGCTTTAGGAAGGTGACTGAATCATGGGACACTGTGTTCTGGGGTGAATTAACCCATTAATGAGTTCAGTAAGTGAATGCGCTGTTAGGATGTGGGTATTTGTTAGAGGTGGATCACAGCACGGGAGGGGGGTGATCTGGAAAGATGTACTCCAACCTCCCATCTTTCTCTGTCTTTCTCTGCTTCCTGGCTGCCATGTCTAGAGCACTTTTTTCTCTACCATGCCCCTCTGCTCTGCTATTTCTGCCTTCAAGCCATCCAACCTAAACTGAAAGTATGCACTAAAGCAAGGCTTTCTCTTCCTTTAAGTTTTGGTCATTGGATGTTATCTCAGCTATGAGGAACATGACAAAGACTCCCCATAAAAGTGTTTTGAAACAAAATCTATATATTCATTGTGGAGGATATAAAGATTATTCAGTTTGTATCTGTATAAGGATATGTTACACAGCACCTCAATATTGTTACATATGAACCCACACAATTGACCAGAACAGGCATTGTGAAGTGAGAAGGTTTATTGGAGGTAGAAGCAAGTGGGCTGTCTAGTGGACCAAGACAGTCTCAAACAAAAGGGCACAGGGGATTTTATAAGGTTTTCAGGGGATGGTGCTTGCAGGCTGGAACAGTCAAATCACAGGTGAAGGTGGAGGGTGAACACGGGCTGGAACAGCTGGATTGCAGGTGAAGGTAGAGAGTGATCACAGGCTAGAACAGCTGGATTACATGTGGAGTTCATTTTTCTTCTTTGTGGTTTGGCTCTCTGCGTGGGGCCAAAACCACACAGAGAAGGGGAAGTGAGCTGAGACCAAGATACAGAATGGGGAGTGTTTGGGGGCAGGATGCCTGAGAACCCGTGAGTCCTGACCCATCAAATATTCAACAAATTTGTTCTGTTTTGTTTTTGTAATAGGAATCAAACTCACGGCCTTGCACTGGCCAGGCACACACTATGCCACTGAACTATACCCCACTGGCAAACTTATTCTGGTAGTAACAGTTTCTGGCTTTCAAGCTCTATGGGCTTTGTCAAAATTACCCAGTCTCTGCTATGATGGAAAATAGCCTCAGACAATGCATAATGAGCCAGTATACTGCATCCTACTAACTTTCATTTCCTACAAGAAGTGGCACCTGTGATTTCCCAAATGTAATATCTAGTCTGTGGTGAAATTTTTCAGATTGCCTAAAAAATGTCTTTTTTACTATTTTTAAAACTCAAATCAAGATCCAAACAAATTTTATTATCTTTAAATGATTTAAAAATTTCTGACATAACAAGTATCAGTATTTCAAGTTCATACTATTTCTAATACTGCCAGATATTACTCCTTGAAAACAAACTAATAAAAATATGTGTTTATTCATGAAAAATTAGAGGACAATAAACAAATATTTAAAAAATCCTTCATAATCCTCTCAGAAGCACCATGGTTAATATTTTGGTATATATGCTTCTAAATGTAGATCTGTTAATACATATTTATTCTTAAGTATAAATCCACATTAAAATTTTAAATTAGCAAGGGAGCAGCTATATGCATTACTCTATAAAATGATTTTTCTCTGGTAAGTGACACAGCATGTTATAACATTAACACCTTGTTATAACATAAACATCTTTTACAACTCCAGCAATGGTTCTGTGATGGGTTTGAATTACTTATCTCATTCTTTTGATATCAGCTGGAGATGCCGTTGCACTGTCCTGGCTGCCTTGATGTCCTCAATCCATGAAAAACTTTTCCCTTCCATGGTCACTTTGACTTTTTAAAAAAAATTTTCCATAATTTTATTGAGAAACAAATAGCAATGAGACAGTTTCAAATCAAATTGGTAGGACAGTTTCAATAATTAACACATTGTATACATTCTTCCTAATGGTTAATTGCTGTACAAGATGCGAACTTGATATCCTGTTTACAAACACCATTAGAACAAATCATTCTATTCATTAAGAGAATGTAACTATATATCTATCCTAGCCACTTTGAATACACAGATACAAAATGGACATTCATCTGTATTCCCTTTTATTGTTAAGTTCCATCATTTAAATATTATAGGTGTATAAACTGAGCAAAATATTCTAAAAGAGTTCAGTAGTCCATAATA
>NW_004524607.1:2187661-2194550 GCF_000260255.1 Octodon degus
ATATCAAACATCTTAGGCATAATATGGAACAGGTATTTTTCATCAAGTATTGATATGTTGAACTTTAAGTCCCTACAGAATATGATGAAAAACATTTAAAAATTAGAATATATTTTTAAAATAGGCACAAAGAATAGATTCACATTTCAAGTGCAAGTGGACAACAGCCTTTGTAAGCCCTTGAGTGCCAGACAGGTAAGGATTTTTGCATGAAGGTCTTAATCATAACTACAGATACTGAAAATTGGGAGAATGAAAAAGTAAGGAGAGTGAACCCAACCCAAGAGACTATTTTGGGGAAAGAGGGAGGCAATGTGGAGTTAACTTCCTTTTGGGAAAAGAAAGGAAGCATCAAGAGGGACCTGAGGGACTTAGAAACTAGACATAAGAAATAAAAATTCAAAAACCTTAGAAGACTTTCAAGAGACTTGCTCTTGAGTGCCTTGAATGTTGATAGTGATTTAAAGGAAGACAAAATGAAAGAAAAAGCAGATTGTAGAAAACTGAACTGTTTGAATCTCATTGTCCTTCAAGTCCTGGATGGTATAACTTGGTAATACAACACAAACACACATGTACACATGTACACATGCACAACAACTCAGGGCCATGGACAGGGTGTGTCTGGTTAGGACCCTGGTGCTGAAGCCCTCTCTGTAAGTTAGGATCATACTGAAGTCCTGGATGTAAAATGATTGTCCACAGAAAGAGGAAGAAAGAGGGGCGAGAACAAGGTTCTAGAGGACATGGGCAGCCTTACAGTGGAAGCCTAGGGGAGTGCCAATTGCTCTAAGAGTTCAGATGAGAGGGCTGGGTATACAGCTCAGTGGCTTAAGTGTTTGCCTGGCAAGCACAAGGTCTCAAGTTTGATCACTGGTTCTGCAAGAAAAGAACAGAGTCTGCATGCAACTGAAACTCAGTATGACCCTCCTGCTCCTTCTTGGAGATACTAAGCAAAAGAAAAGGAAAACAAAACAACAGCCCTGTGAGATAAAATCTAAGTAGATCAGCATGGCAAAAAAATCAGAGAGAAAAGATGTAACCTATTGGAAGTCCTTTAATATTACTTTAAAATGACCATATAGGTATGATGAACACATTGAATGCAAAAGCAAGTCTTGTGAGGTGAATTGTTGATATAAAGAAGAAAATATTACAATAATAATCTATACCTATAAATTCCCAATATAATGAATAAATATTGCATCATAGAATTAACAGTATTTGTACTTAAAAGATGAGAAAATGTTATGGTTTTTTCCTGATGTGTAAGTTTATTATTTAATTAATACTCTTAAAATGAAAATGGTTTTTAAACTCAAGATTCAGAGCATGATTTCTAATGTCTATGTTATTTCAAAAGGGAAAAATAAATGAAACATACCTTCTCCAAGTTAAATAAACAATTACATAGCAAAAAAGAATAAAAAGAAGAAATATTAAAGGCACAGAAGTGCATTAAAATATGCCAACTTGTCTATGAATATGACTGAATCAGTCAGTAAGATGGAAATACAAAAAAATAAAATTAAACATAAAATACTAATTAAAATGAACAAAAATATATATGACAGAAGAGTTCAAAAAGCAAATTACACTAACAAAAATGCAAACACTAATACACAAGGTTAATCTTCATCCCATTTTTAATCATACTAAAGGAATATTAACAGCCCATCCCCTATGGTGAGGCTGCTGATTGGATGGACAAAATTACATGGAGGCACAATCTCCGCTCTTTCTCTGGAGCTTTAGCTACAATGAGGGCCATCTGTCCATGTTGCTGAGGACATTTCCAGGAGACATCACTGCAGTGCATCTCACTGCTATGGGAAGGAAGAAACCAATGTGTTTCTCATTCTATGTTCACCATCACTCAACATAAAGCTTCTGTAACAAGATAAGTGGGCGTTTTGTCCACACCAGGAACTTCTGCAGTGGAAACAGCTGGATGCCTTTGAATTTGATTCCATGCGGACACTATATACGAGGAAACAGCATCAAATGCCAGTCTTAGGGCATAAGTTGTCACCTGTGATTAGGGCCAACTTGCTGTCTGTTGTGGTTCTGATGAACGACTCCTTAGATTCAATTATTTTGCTATAGTGGTTCATAGAACTCAGGGAAATACTGCTTTATATTTGCCTATTAATTATGAAGAATGTTAGAAAGCACACAGATGACAAGTGAGATGGAAGCAATGCACAGGGCCTGTCACAGCCTGGTGCACCTCTCTACAGGGACCACGCTCTGTTCAGCTCTCTGGCAACCTCTTCCTTATCCCTATCATTTTGGATTTTCATGGAATTTCATTTTGCAGGCCTAACTAGGGACAGCATTAGTGTGTTAACTTAACCTTTAGCTTCTGTGGAGGTTAAGGGTATATCTGAAAGTCTTAACCAGCCTACAGCCTCAAGCTATCTAGAGTCCAGCCACCAGTCATCTCCTTTACATTAAAAAATAAAATAATTTATTGGTGTTAAGGATTTGGTTAAATCCCAAGGCTTCTTTCAATTTTGAGATAGGGCCTCATTAAGTTTCCCAGGCTGTGCTCAAATGTTCAATCCTCCCACCTTGATGTCCCAGAGTGCTAGGTTTATAGGCCTGTGCCACTATGCCTGGCTAAGATAGTTTTCTCTCTAAAGAGTCCAAGGAGTTTAGCTGCTTTATGACAGGAAAAACACAGAGAGGCTAAGTATATGTATTTCAAAATATCTTATCTACCCACTTGACTTTTTATTTTGCCCATAAAATATGAGGGGAGGTAGTAGGGATCACTTTATCATGGAACTGTGAAGTCAGGGTGATTCATTTACTTTCCTTGCTGAGGTCATGTTCTAGATTGTGGCTGTTCTATTAGCTTGGATCTCAGAGTCAGGAAGACAGAGATACAAAACAGATCTAGGTGACTGACAAGGGACACTTAATAAGCAAGACAGAAACATTCGTGATTTAAAATCACAGATTTTGGTTAGTTTTTTGCCATAGCTTACCACAGTGTCTTCAAAGAGATGTAAACAGGGCTTTCCAAAAGCAGACTACCATTAGAGAAAGGGGAGAGGGCTGTTTCCTTCGAACCAGAAGTAGCTGGCTCAGAAACTGGAAGGAGTCTGGTGGAGTAAAATGCAGAAGTAGAACATATAACACAATAGGGTCAAGGAGGATAGTGGGAGGAGAAGTTTCCTGGAAACTAGTGCCAAGTCCTGTAGAAACAATGGACATCAGGGAACAGAGTAGACTAGTCGAGTCAGCCCACACTCAGGGTAGAGGAGCCTCACCGCTGCTGCCTGGTGGGCTTCAGAATTTGCATAAAGACTGCTGTGCCCCTCCCATTAGTCTCCCTGCTGACCAATTGGAGTGTCCCCTGTGATGATCCCACTCGATCCTGTCCCTGTACAGTGAGCATGTGAGGAGTTGGAGGGACAGATGCAGATACCTTGTCTTTTGAATTCATAAGTCTTTGAATCAAGGAAAGCATATCAAATGTGAATAGATACACCTTAGGAATAGTTTCCACCTTAGGAAGCTATTTAGTAGCTAAACATAAATAGGAAAACATAGAAAACAAAGTAAATGCCTACTCTATCATGAACTCAGCAATTTTACTCCTTGTTATAAACCCATGAGAAATGGGACTATATAGGCATCAAAAGATATAGACAAATGTTCACAGAGGCTTTACCCAAACAAGAAACAACCTAAACCTCCATCAATAGTAGAATGGATAAATAAATTGTGGTGTTTCTACAATAAAAATATATTCAACAATATGAAGAAATAAACTCTACAATGTGACATTCTGTCTACAGTGAATGACTCTCACAGACATGATATTGATTGAAAGAGGTCAAACATAAGAGTATGGAGTATGCAGTACAGTTGAAAAGCATGGTGGACATCTAGATTTTTTAAATAATTTATTATACTAAGAGTACTAGCCCAGGCCTGGTGAGTGTGTGGGAGAGCTTCCAGCTATCCTGCACCAGTGGGACCTACTCGTCCTAGCCCAGGCACAGCGTGGGTGAAACCCTCTTCCACCCCCTTGAGATGCCCCCAACACTCCGCAGGACCTCGCCCACCCCACCTGCCAAGTAGGAATTTCTGCCATGTTCCGGGAACCCCCAGATACAGTCCTAGCCCAGGCGTGGTGTGTGGGAGAGCTTCCGGCTACCCTGCACCAGCAGGACCTACTGGTCCCAGCCCAGGAACAGCGTACATGACACCTTCTTTCACCCACTTGGGACGCCCCCCATCACTCTGTAGTACCCTCCCACAACCCACCCACAAAGTAGGAATTTCTGTCACTTTGTGGGAACCCACAGATCCAGTCCTAGTTCAGGCCCAGTGAGTGTGTGGGAGAGCTGCCTCTACGCCTACTCCACCTTGTCCCCTCCAGACTCAACTCAGGCCTGGCATATAGGTCTGGGGTGAAACCTTGCAGATGCAATGCCTGCACAATGTGCAGGGGACAGAACCACCCAGCTAGTCCAGGAGCAGAACATCTTGCCAGAGGGGCACAACAGGTTCACCCTCAACGGCAGCAACAGGAAGGAACTGAGCACAGCAGCCAGACCCAAGCGAAGTACAGCTGGATAAATCCAAACTTTGTAGATCTACACCTGAACTTCAGTAGGTGCTAAGGATGTAACTACAACAAAGATCTACAACAAAGTTCAGAAGACAGTGCTACACAAAAAAATGAGAAGGAGCAAAATGCAATCTCAGAACCCAAGCCCACCCATAACAAGTACAGACGACACTAACACAGAACAAACTGGGAATCACACAGCTGAAAGCAATGAATCAACGGCCTCTGAAATAAAGAAACAGCTGCAGAAAGGTATAGAGGAACTCAGATTGGAAATGAAAAAGAAATCCCTGAATTGATAACAACTGCAGTAAAGAATCAAATGCAGAAACATATAGAGGAAACCCAATGCCCACCCAGAACAAGTGCAGAGGACACCAACTCAGCTGAAATGTATGAATTAATAGCGTCAATAGTAAATAAGCAACAGCAGAAAGTCATAGAAGAACTCAGAGTGGAATTCTTTTCTACTAGCTCAGCTCAAATGCACGAATTAATAGCATCAATAGTAAATAAGCAACAGGAGAAAGTCATAGAGGAACTCAGAGCAGAATGCTTTTCTGAAATAAAAAATGAATCCTCAAAACTCATAGCACCTGGAGTAAAGAAGCAACTACAAAAATATAGGGAGGAAAAATAATCTGAAAAAAACACTGCAGTAAAACAATTTATAACTACTTCTAAAGAAGATATTGATAAAAAAAATAGAGGAGATTAGAAAAATGATTCCTTGAATGAACAATTCAGGAAAGAAATAGATCGCATAAAGCAGAGTCAAAGAGATATAATGGAAATTAAAATCTACATCACAAACTTGCAAAACCCTTTAAGTGAAAGTGAAGACAGAGTTTCAGATCTTGAAGATGGTGGTGCAGCTAGTGAAAAGACAAGAAAGGATCTCTTAAAAACAACTAGGATGCAGGAAAAACTAATCCATCACCTGCAAGATGATGCAAAGATGAACAATGTGAGACTAATAGGCATCAATGAGGAAGAAGGAGTTAATACAAATGACATTAAAAAAATATGAGCAAAAGTAATAGCAAAAAACTTCCCAAATATGAGGAAACAATCTGATATTCAGGTAACAGAAGCATACAGAATGCCAAGTAACCTCAACCCAATTAAAAACACACCGAGACATAAAGTAGTCAAGATCCCAGAAATTCAGCACAAGATTAATATACTGAAAGCCGCTAGAGAAAAGAAGTAGATCACATTCAAAGGAAAATTCTTCAGAACTATAGTCGACTTCTCTTCACAAACCATGAAGGCAAGAAGAGCATGGAGCAGAGTACTTCAAGTCCTCTATGAAAGCAAATTCCATCCCCAACTACTATACCCTGCAAAACTCTCTTTCAAGTTTGATGGAGAAGTGAAATACTTTCATGACAAAAAACAGCTAAAGAATTTCATGATGACAAAGACAACCCTACATAGGCTACTGAAAGATGTTCTAGAGAGGGACCAAAATGATCAGAACTCCATGAATGAGATCAGAAACAACCAACTAAATAGGGCAAGCAATTAAACACAGGAGAAAAAAGAGTAAACCACAACAGGTAAATAACATGTCAATTGTAAGTCAATACATCTCAATTCTAACCATCAATGTAAATGGACTCAATTCACCAATTAACAGTTGTATACAAGAAACACATTTAATTAATAAAGACATTCACAGGCTGAAAGTCAAAGGATGGAACACAATACTAGATGCTCAGCACCTCAGAAAAAAGCAGGGGTAGCAATCCTATTCTCAGACAATCTCAACTTCAAACCAAGAATGATCAAGTGAAATAAGGAAGGCCACTATACATTGGTTAGGGGAAAAATTCAAGAGGAAGAATAACACTCATAAATATGTATGCATCAAACAAGGGAGCACAAAATTATGTAATGCAAATCTTAATGGACATGAAAAATCTAATATCCAATCCCACAATCTAACAGGAGACCTTAACACACCATTATCCCGAAAAGATAGTTCAACCAGACAAAAACTTAGCAAAGAAATAACAGAACTGAACCAGAGCTTCAAATAAATGGACTGTGTGGACATATACAGAGTGTTCCACCCAAACACAGCTGAACACACATTTTTCTCAGCTGTACATGGGTCATTTTCTAAAATAGACCATATACTGGTCCATAGGTCATGCTTATGTATATGCAAGAAAACAGAAATTATCCCATGCACATTATCTGACCTCAGTGTAATGAAACTGGAAATAAATGACAAAAGAAACCAGAAAAAAACGTTCAATACATGGAAATTAAAAAGATGCCCTACTCAGCAAC
>NW_004524607.1:2198365-2213671 GCF_000260255.1 Octodon degus
TATATGGTTAGATTTTTGGACTTATGTGCACACATAAGAAGTATATAATTCTTTATGCCTACTTTATAATATATTCTAATTTTTAAATGTTTTTTCATCATATTCTGTAGGGACTTAAAGTTCAACATACCAATACTTGATGAAAAATACCTGTTCCATGTTATGCCTAAGATGTTTGATATTCAGACAGATAGTGAGGTTAAGTTCGACAGCCTAGGTTGTATGGTGATAACAATAAGCTTATCTTCTGGATGGTTACCAACCTAAGTTTGCAGACCAAAATTTGAGAAAAGGGAGGGCTGCAAGGAAAGCCAATATTTTGGAATTAGCCTTTCAAGGTCACTTAAGACTCAGGACATATGAGAACTTGCAGTGTAACATCATATTACTCGGTAGTGTCCCAAATTTTCTGATCAAGGAGATTATGGGGCCAAAGATTGATCGATGATGTAGAGTGTGCCTAAGGAGAGTCACACGGAGAGAAAACATTCTCTCAGGCTTTCACAGAGACCACATTGGCCAAGCAATGGTCATGACTCATCCACATGACTGACACTGACAAATGTTCTACAATCTGAGGTACAGGTTCTCAGAATAAATCCTGAGGGGATTTCACTGACCTTATCAGACCCAAATGCTACCACTCTTGTTGCATAGGTCCTGCTTTACCTTGGTCTCAATCATCCAGCAGAAAGGTATCAAAACAAAGTATAAGAAGTAAAGCCATGCTGTTATGTTGAGCTGTAGGGGACTCAGGTCAACAATTTCTGACACTGCCAGTGAAGTGGAATACCCAATACTATTATGGACTACTGAACTCTTTTAGAATATTTTGCTCAGTTTACACACTTATAATATTTAAATGATGGAACTTAACAAAAAATGGGGATGCAGATGATTTTCCATTTTGTATCTGTGTTTTCAAAGTGGTTAGGATAGATATGTAGTTACATTCTCTCATTGAATAGAGGGATTTGTTCTAATGGTGTTTGTAAATAGGAAATCAAGGCTGCATCTTGTATAGCAATCAACCACTGGGAAGAATGCATGCAATGTGTTAATTATTGAAAGTGTTCTACCAATTTGGCTTGAAACTGCCTCATTGCTATTTGTTTCTCAATAAAATTATGGAATAATAAAGGAAAACTCAAAAAAATTATAATAAAAGATACATTACAATTATTTCCCTTGAAAGCATACTCCCTCACTTCAGATACATCCCATTGGGCTTGCACTTTCTGAAGTAGTTCTTGAAGTCCTCTTTGCTGAATGTCTTTATGAGGTGAGATCAAAATTTCAGTGAGTTCTGAGTACTATCCAGGCTCCTAAAACATTACATACAGTGTATCTTTACCCATTTTATTTACTAAACCTGGCACTCAGTAAGTTCTGCCTCTTCCCTAAAGTCAAAATGACTATGAAAAGTAAGTGTTTTGAATTTATTCAGGACTTTGTGGCAGCCATGATTGCACAATGAATGAAAATTATGAAAGAAAACTTTCTGAACTGCTTTGGAAAGTGACAAGAGTAATGGGATATATGTGTTCTAATTGAGAGAAAGTATACTGAAAAGTATCAATGACAAATTGTCTTTCATTGTATTAAATGTAAAAAATCAAACAATCACTTCAATTGTAGATCACACCTCATGTATAATTCTACTCATAGGAAATTCAAGAATAGGTAAGCTAGTATCTTGCTAGAAGTCAGAATAGTATCTAGCTCTCTGGTGAGGAGGTTGGTTGGAATGAGGTACAAAGCAATGCTTTAGGATGGTGGAAATACCATGTTATACATCCACAAAATTTTAAAAGTAGAATAAGGAAAGTCATACCAATCCAATGAAGAGACGCATACCTGGTGCAGAGGCTGCTAATGCCATGGATATGTTTGCATTCTTGGAAGGAGATTTTGAATGCAGGAAAGATTTTGAACTTAATATTTAGTCTGAGGTAAAGTGGGCTGTGATCCTTTTTATGACTGTTCACAAATATTCCGTGTCTCCTCCCAAGTGGTGTGGCTTAGACCTAAAATGTCCCCCAAAAGTCTTTTGGTCAAATGGAGAGCTTTTGGGAGGTGATTGGATTGTGGGGTGCTACACTCATCAGCGGACCCATCCGTGGGTGAGCTCTGTAGTTGAATGTGCTTTTGGGAGGGGTCTCTGGTTGGAGGTGGTCCCTGGGGGTGAGATCTGGAAGGGAATAATCTTTATGTTATTTTTAAAGGGAATAAAAAATAGTAAAACAATATTAGAAATAATATAAAGTTTCACTCAACAAAATAAAATTAATTTAACCATGGACAAAGATGTATTTATGTATGCATACAGGATACCTTGTGTTATGGTTTGTGTCTAGTTTTCCCCTCAAAGCCTCATGCAGTCATAGGGTGGGGACTTCTAGAGTGTGAGATTGATTCATGATCCGCTGGGATTATGGGTCTTAGTACTGCTGGGGTTATGAGTCTTACTACTGCTGGGGTTATGGGTCTGAGTGCTACAACCAGCCTGTGGCATATACTCTGAATGCAATTTAAGGGAGACAGACTTCCTCTCTGTAGCCAGTGTTGCTGCTACTCCTCCCTTTTACTCTCTGCTCTTGCCACCACCACGAAAGGTAGCCTTCTGCCATGTGCTGCTCTGCCTTGTAGCTAGCTGAGTATGGACTGAAACCTCCAGTAACTGAGCTAAATAAACCTTTCGTTTCTTCATTTTCGGTGCCGGGTATCTGTCTCAGCAATGAGAGGAGAGTAAATGAGACACTGGGTAACTGTACTGCTGATTTCTGCTGGTCTACTGAAAGCAGTTAATGCTTAAATTTTTTTCTTCCTCTTTTTAATTTCTTATAACATTTTAAAACCAATTTTGCATGTTTATATGTGGTAATCTAAACCATTAACTTGAAGACATCATGGAAGGGAATATTCTCCTGGCTGCTCCCTTCTCTTGCTCCTTCCTGGCCATCACGACAGGAGTAGCTTTGCTCCAGCAGGCCTTTTCACCATGCCATTTCTCCCTTGGACTAAACCCACTGACACACTAAATCCAAACAAACTCTCTTCTTTTGAGTTGTAGATATCACATATTTTGTCCCAGCCATGGGGAAGCTGGGAAGTATACCAAGCATATCAAAAAATCATTTCCCCTGCTTACCTGAAGTTGGATATGGCTGTGATATCTTCTCTAGGCAATGTAATGTCAGCAGAAAGGTGGCCAAGTTCCTTTGGAAGTCACTGTGGGCTCTGCCACTATAACTGCACCAGGTTAGGTGCCAATTGGCCTCCAGCCATAGGGCGGTCAGGAATGGCACAGAAAAGGCACCACTGCCCCGGAGGGACATGGGTTATGAGATGTAACATAAATTTATTTTATTAAACTACTAAGATGTTGGTGTTGTTTTAGCATAGCAGATTCCTGTCATTCCTGGCACATATCACTGTTCAGTAGAAAAGGCAAGTGGTGGGAAACGTTTACGATTCTTTAGATGAGAGGGGAGGAACATGAACAGATACACATACTCGCTTACATTTTCAAAAACAAATGAGGAGAATAAAGCAAAAACTAATTTATAAAGGATTATCAATTTGGAAATGGAGGAAATAGAGTTAAGATGATGTGGACAAAAGCCAGACTGCGCTGACTAACCCTCAAGATTCGTAACTTTTTAATTATATTATTCTTCATATTCCAAAAATAGAAGTAATTCAATAGAGGGGCACTTATGTTGCAAGACTATTGAGTATCTTGATGTTGGTGACAACATACTTGATAAAATTGTTTAGAGCTAAGTACACACACATACAAACTTACACACATGAGTAAAAGTAAAACTGAGGGAATATACGATCCACAGATTGTGCAAATGTTGACAATGTCATTGTGATACTATTCTATAGTTTTATGGGCCTTGTCATTGAGGTAACTGAGTAGGGTAACTGCAGCCTTTTTCTGTGTTGTTTCTGGCAACTACAAGCAAATCTATAATTAGTCACCAATTTTTCAATTAAATATCAAAGTAAAATGAGAAGAGTAAAAAGCATATCATACAGATTGGAAGAAAATGAAAACAAACACTCCAATTGTATTTCAAGTTAGTGACATAATCACATGAAAAACATAATTGCTTCACATTACTTTGGAACACAGTATTTTGATGGGTCCTCTGTATTGAAATATAAAGGAAAATAGAGCTATGAAGAAATAATCATCCAGTAATCTCACCATCATTAAACAGAGTGGTATTGCTTTGAAATAAATGTTGCTAAACTGCAAGATCAAACAAGTATAGAAATTATGTTAATATTGAGGTTTTCTGTACGCAACAAAGCTAGAAGCAAGTGTAGAATCAAAGAAGTAAAGGCCCTGTAATATTGGATTTGAAATGAACACAACAGCATAAACTCATTATTTTTGTTTCAAAAACATATATTTCTTATTTAAACTACTTAAAAAGCAGAAGCAATGACAGGCTGGGAGCAATAAGCATCTCAAGTGAGTAGATGAATATTTTTAAATATCTGTTGGCCCTGTGGCAGACTGTTTGCAACAGTGATCCCAATAGCCCTTCTCATATTCGTTCACATGCTGGGGTGCATCCATCTCTCCTGATCTCTGGATTGGCCACCTGATTTCCTGTGGGCAGTCAGACAAGAGCTGACGTGATATGAGTAGTACATGCTCCGTTGCTCTCTTGCTGCCATGGAAGGATCCCAGGCTAACTGACGGCCAAGTGAGAAACACGACCCATTTGACTCTAGTGCCCATGGCCTGTCAAAAGCCATGCAAGAGACCAGGAGCAGCTACAGAAAGTATAGGAAAGTACAAAATAAAAATGCACAGTGCCTAAGTAAAAAATAAAGCAGAATTATAAAAGCGCAACTGCAAAGCATTCAGCCAAATGTGGGGCCCTTTAGAAGACAAGGTCATGCACAATTCACCAGGTTCCAACCTTGCTCTGCTTGTGACTGAATTCATTCGACACTATCTGGCTGCCTGTGTGCATATTCATGACAGAACCTTCCAAATTTCCAAATTTTGAATTTTTCCAAATTTTCTTTATAACTAAAAATTTTTTACGACAAAATCTTGAATACAAATGGATATAGGAACCAAAATTTATTGAGACACGTTAAATATATACAACCCTATGAATTCATTATCCAGAACATGGTTTATAACTAATCATCTTTAGTGATAACTAGGACATAAACTCCATATTCTGAAAATTGGCCAATAATGGAAAAATAATTCTCTGTTTGTCCTGTATGTTCTATATTTCAGGACAACTAACTCCTAATTGGTAAGGAAAAATATCTTTTAAAAAAGGTAATTCTAACTAGGAGTAATAAATTGAATGACAAAATTTAGTAATCGCCATTTTGTAAGTCTTAAAAAAATAACTAATTCAGGAAAAGTATATCAATAAATGAATCTTTAGATAAAAAGTAAATACAGAGTTCGACAGTGGTAAATAAGTCTGGGAAGAGCAGTCTGTTACAACTCTCACCCACTAGACAGACTGGCATCACTCCATGGGCCACATGTGTATAAAAAAGGACACAAACCACCTATGTAGGAATTAAGACAATATACTTGAACTTGTACCCAATTAAAGTTTAAAACGTACTTCTGTTTACATGGACAAAGACAGAATAAGCTAAAAGATACCACAACAAAGAGAACATAACAAATCGAAATATTGACATTTTACAAACCTGATTCAGTGTTTTTCCTCCAAAAAGTCAATGGTTTAAAAGAGTGGGAAAGTACCCTAGATCGAATACATGTTAAGATAGTAAGCATCAAATGCAATATAGAGTTTGTTTTCTTCTCAACTTGAACAAAGTAACTAAAAAAGATGTGCTTATGATAACCAGACAGATTCTCATTTGGTCTAGGTATCTGAGGATGACAAGGAATCATATATCTTTTAAAGTATGTAGATAACATTATGGTTACGAATAAAAATAGCCATATTTTTCAGAGTAAAATGATTAAATATATTTTATTTGCTTTGAAATACTTTAGGAGAAAACAAAATAAAAAAGGAAAGATTGAGAAACTATGCCAAAATCTTGTAACTGTTGACATATGAGGGATTGCTAAAATCTTTGTCCTTCTTTTTAACTTTCATGTACATTTGAAAACTTTTTTCAAAAATACAGTTACTGTTCTTGAACACATTAATGCTAACAATGACACAGTATCAAAATAAACTTTCAAATATTCAAAACATAAGAAGAAAACTTCAGAACATTACATCAGTGGCCATGGCAAGTTCCAACACTATTCCAAGTCTATAACAGAAGATTAAAAAGCTGTATTTGGATTTGATTGATTTTATTATAGTTTGAATTAATAAATAAGATAAAAATCAGAAATGAATGAATTGCAAAACCAAAGGAAAGGTAAATTTATAAATTTATGAAAAGTACATTTATAAGCACACCTATACCATATGATCATAAGGTGGATCTTCACATGAACCTGTGAATTTATAAAGTAAGCCAATCTTTCATTTAACCAGAGTTGTCTTAAGTATGAAATAGGAAAGTGGGTTTGGGACATTTTAAGAACATTTTGAAGATGCCTGATGGAATAGAGCTCAGAGTGAAATCCTTCATGTTCACTCAGTGCCTTCATCAATTTTCTTTTTCTTTTTCTTTTTTTTTTCTTTTTTTTTTCGGAACTGGGGATTGAACTCAGGCCCTAGGCAAGTGCTTATTCTAGTGAGCTATCTTCCCAGCCCTCAAAAGTTGAGAAAGTTGAGATTTTTTTTTTTTCCGCTGGCTGGCTGAGGATGATTTAAGTACAGGTCTGGTAAGGCATAAGGATCTGGGGATTGAACCACAGAATCCTGAGCCTGACTGCTTTGCTTAAACAGGCACTTAAACAACTGAGCTAATGGGCAGGCTCCCATCAATTTTCTTCAGAGCAGTGCTAGTTGTTTTTGTTTTTTTTTTTTAAAGACAATCAGAATAGTCAGTATCTGCATCATCAGTCACACATGGCTATTGGGGAATTGAAATGTGGCTATTTCCATGAAGAAAGTAAATTGTCGATTTAATTTTGTTAAAAACTTATTTTTATTTTTATTATTTTTTTTTGGTGGGACTGGGGATTGAACTCAGGCCCTTCCAGTTGCTAGGCAAGCACTTATTCTACTAAGATATCTCCCCGGCCCCCTTATTTTTAAATTTAAATAGTCACATATGGTTTGTGGGTGCCACATTGTCAACACACCTAAAAATGATAGTTCAATAATTGTCAATTAATCACTTGAATATTTATTTTTATTTCAATATATAATTTTAGTGAAGGCAAACTTTTTCTAGTTGTATTTTAGAATAAGTGTTTGATTAGTGAGATTTTATTTGTTTCTGTCAAATTTTAATCATTGAAGTTTCAGGGGGTCAGCGAGATCGGTCAGCAAACTAAAGCGCCTGCTTAGGCAAGTTCAGGGACCGTGGTTGGATGCCAGCACCACATGCGGGGCCAGCCCTGCCCCCAGGGCACCCTGAGCAGACCAGAGAGTGGATATAGTGGTGGACACCTGTAATCCCATTGCTGGGGAGGCTGAAAGCAGGAGGATCAGCACAAGTTCGAGCTGCATAGCAAGACCCTGCAACAACCAAATACACTTAAAAAAAAAAAAAAAAAAAAAAAAAAAAAGTTGCAGTCACTATATAGCTTTTTTGGCAGCATTCTGGTTGGTTATCAGCCCCACTGTTTCACAATCATTATTTTAACTCTTAAATTAACTTTTACTCAAACATTAATGTTAATTTTGTAGTTTTAGTTGTCAGTTTTAGTTTAATGATAGCATCTAGAGCAGGCATAACCATTATGATTTAAATAAAAGGCTAGTATTTATAATTATCTCTTAAGTGTTGATAACACTAAAAAATTCTATGAAAGATATATAAATAATGAGGACAATGAACAAAAGGTGGTACAAAAGAGAGAAATACAGGGGCTGGGGAGATGGCTCAGTGGACTAAGCACTTCCCTAGCAAGTGCAAGGATCTGAGTTCAATCCCCGGTTCTGCAAAAAAAAAAAAAAAAAAAAAAAAAAAATTGTTTGGGGCTGGAGAGATAGCTCAGTACAATAAGCGCTTCCCTGGCAAGCACAAGGGCCTGAGTTCAATCCCCAGTTCCGAAAAAAAAAAAAAAAAAGTATTAAAAGTAAGAAATACAGATGCAGAGTGAGCTATAATAGAAAAAGACAATGAGCCATAGGGAGAAGCGGGTATAAAAACTGTTGTGTCTGGTGGCCTGGGGTCCCCTGATCACCCCCATTGGACCTGTCTACATTGGACCTTTTTATCTGTCCAATGCAGAAGGAGGAAGAGCAGACAGAAGACCAGTGCAAAGCAAAAGTAAAGTTTATTTGAAGAAGTAAACACTACAAAGCCACCTGAGGAGTCAGGGACCAGAGCTGAGTCACCACTGAATCTGAGGCTGCAATCTTGTTTTAGGGAGTAGGGACTTGTCTCCACCCCTGGAGTGTCAACACTTGATTGACTGGGTATTAGGCCTGTGTCTCCACGACTTTTCTCTATTTGCTGGTACAAAACACCTGACACCCAAAATGGAGGAAGGAAAGGTTTATTTAGCTCACAGTTTGTGGAGGTTTCAGTCCATACTTGACTGGCTCCAAGATAGAGCGGCACATGGCAGAGGGCAGCCGTTCATGGTGGTGAAAAATAGTAAAGCAGCAAGGGCAAAAGGGAGGAGCAGGAGCAGTGCCAGCAGCAGAAGCCGAGGGCAAGCCTCTCTCCCTTCCTTATATTGCATTCAGGCTATGTGTGAGTGTAGCACTCACACCCGTAATCCCAGAATTGGATCACGAAGTAATCACAACTTCTAGAAACTGGCCCATCACTGCAGGAGGTTTTGAGGGGACGACCAGACACAAACCATAACAGCTTGTTATTAGGGGTTTGTGGGCTAATTTGGGACTCAGGTAGACATGGCAACCTACACAAAAGGGAACTAAGAGTGAATGGGAGAAAGAAATATATCTATGTATGTATGCAGGATGGTTTGGATAATTGTACTTTGGATCTCTGCTGGTCTGTGGAAAGCAGCAGTTAATGATTAATCTTTTTTTGTCTTCTTTCTTTCCATTATTTTCCTCTTTGTCTCCTCTTAATTTCTTATAGCTTTTTTTTATTTTTCCAGTTTTGCATGCATATATCTAGTAATCTGAACAACTAGTTGAAGACAACACTATGCAATACAACAAATACTGTTGAATTCATATTATTTTGTTTAGCAAAATTCTGTATCATTTCTAATTTTTGTTACTATTCTGCATTCTCCTTAACAAATAAGAAAGAAGGAGCCAAGGTAGGCAGTGTTGCCAGTTTCAGAGGTAAAACCACAACCTGTCAGTTTTAAAAGAAAAACTGCAAACCTCTAGAAATCTGTTTGCTGTTCCTAGCCACACAGAAGTTGCTTGTTTTCCTACCCTTGAAAAGGGCTAAGGTCTTTATTTTAACCCTGCCTAGAGATCCTTTCTGTCCCACGGAAGAAGAAAAGATAGAAAACAGAAAAGAGATTACCTTAACTCAGCTTTGGAGGCTGAAGTCAAAGATCAGGCGTTCAGCCTCTAACGAGGACACCACAGCACATGGGGTGTCAGTGGTAGGAGTGTGCAAGGGGATCTGTGTGGCAGCATAAGAAGCCAGAGAGATTTGGGGACCGGGCTCCCTCTTTTTTATGGTAACTCATGGAGTCCCATGCAAACTTCCTTAACCCCTCCTGAAGCTACAGCCCATGCTTACTCACCTCCCACTAAACCAACCACTTAAAAACCTCCACCACAGTGGCCATGGAGATAGCTCAGCGGCTTAAGCACCTACTTAGGCAAGTGCAAGGACACAGGTTCGATCCCCAGTGCCACATGCTGTGTTGGACCTGCCCTAGAAGTGCTGAGCAGGCCACCAAGGCTGGCCATAGTGGTGCATGCCTGTAACCCCAGTGCTGTGGAGGCTGAAACAGGAGGATCACTAGGAGTCTGAGTCGCATAGGGAGACCCTGTACCAAATACATTTAAAAAAAAAAAGTCCACCACTTCCCAACACTGGGGAGCTGGCTTCCAACACATGAACTCTGAGGGTCAAACTATGCTCAGATTGCTGCAAAACATAGTCTTAAATGGCCTCTTCAGAGTCAGCCTTGGCATCAGTGCAACATGAACACTGTGTGAGTGCACCATGGGAAGGTGCGGTCGAGCGCATGCTGGTGAGGAACACAACCCATTGATGTGTTTTCTTGATATAATTATTAATATAACCCTCCATTTCACTTTCAAAAATGACTCAGGTGGATGATAAATTATACTGTCATCTTAGTGATAGGAGAAAATTACATCTCCTATTCTCCCTACTCTTTGTAGAAATTGGTACTGAAGCCACTGAACAGAAGTTCATGTCTCACAGTAAAAGTTGGTATTAAAGTTTTAAAAGGATTAAAATGTTAGGAGCTAAGTATGATTGTTATTTTGGTTCAGATAAGTATTTCTAGTCCTACCGCTATAATTCACTAGCTTCGCGATGTGGGGCAAATCTGGGTCTGTATTTCCAGAGCTGCAAAATGAAGCCATTGAACTAGGTCACTTCTTTTGAGTTTTATAGCCTATTCTCCTGTAAATGCCTCTATGCCATCTGAAAGCATATAGCTATAAGATTAGCATATGCTAACTCCAGGGTGTGACAAGTCACATAGGAGATCTTGTGTTGGGGTCACACACCAATTTCCTCCATAGGCTCTGGATTGTGGACAAGGGTCTTCACCTTCCTGTGTGTCATGTTTGTCCTGGAGTTGGGGTTGTAGCTTAGTGATAGGGCCCTAGCCTAGTATGCATGAGGCCTTGGCTTAAATTTGTAGCCTCGCAAAATAAGCAACAAAGGTAGAAAGGTGTATTCTTGTTTTGTGGCTCCCCCTTTTCTCTCTGCTTCCTGTCTGCCATGAAATATTTTTTTCCCTTTCCTTCCTTTTTCTTTCTGTTTTTTATTCCTTGATCCTAAATAAAGGACTTAGGATCCCTGAATCAGATAAAAGACAAAAGATACAAGGAAATAGCACTGAAAAAATAATTCACGTTAAGATTTTATAGTACTTTCATGCCATATAAAAATCTAATAGTAATCTATGTAAAAATTGTAGCACTGTACCTAATACACTTAAATACTGTCTCAACAGTGGCTCTGATTGTTGCTCTGCCCTACAATGTTATCTTAAAGATTTTTATAAAACATGCAAATGCTTGAGATATAACAGGTATTCAGTAAATACCAACCATCACAGTGAAGAAAAGTGGTTTTGAGGTCAGAGTGAAAAATGTGACATTGCATTAATAAGTATATATTCAAATATGTCATATGGTTTTTAAATGAAGGAATTTACTGGAAATACTAATTTTTTTAAAGTTTTGGAAACTTTTCTTATCTACTGCAATTTTTTAACCTCTTCTAAATCACATCCTATGCTAACTCAAACTATTACTCTGATGTTGTTGGTCTTCATACTGTAGAAGATAGTATCAGCAAAAAATAACCATTAAGCCTTCGGAGCAACATGTGACATACGACACCAGCTATTAAATCATCAATACATTGGGCGGAATGGAATTACTTGCTTCATCCAAATGTAATGGGAGGAAAACCAGAAATACAAAATTATGGATGGGGTTGCTCTGGGGACAGGATCTGAGACTCGGGCTTCTGAGTGTGTCCAAGAAAATGAAAATGAATCAGGCTTCTCTGTTTTCTAGGGTGCTAGTGCAGGCCTTCCTCTAGTTCACCCTTCAGGTGTTATAATGGAGGACAAATTCCTCTTTTTAATAAAAGCCAGCTTTGGAACCTAACTTGGGTCCCAGATACAGAGTTGTCTGTCTCTGTCATTCTTTGCTTTATTGTATCAGTGGTCTCTTCCTTTCCTGAAACATTCCTATTAGAAATAATACATGTTGATCTCTCAGAATCACACACACACACACACACACACACACACACACACACACACACCCTCCCCACCCCGATCCTCCTCTATCTTTCTCTAGCTATCACCTCATTTTTCTATTCCCTGGCAGAGGAAAATGTTTGGAAAGAATTTTCTAGGAATACTGCTTCCATCAACTTAGTAAACAGCTCTTCACCAGCCCACTCCAATCTGGCTTCTGTCAGCAACATTGAAATGAAATTGCCTTTGTCGTGTCACAAATGAATTCCATTTGCCACGATCATCAGAGCCTTTTCCATTCGCATCTCGCTTTGCTTCACATCTCACCAGCATTCGAGAGAAGGGGTGATTCCCTCCTTCTGAAATGCTGTCCTCCTGGAGTCTGTGGGTCTGCCTCTGCGGGGCTTTGTGCAAGATTCTCTCCCTTGAGTACTTGCTCTGAATAATCTCACTCATTTCCGTGACTTTAAATATACTCCATCTGCTGATGTTTTCCAAATTTATACACTCATATATCCGCTTGCCTCCTGCCATCTCAGTTTGGATGTCCAATAAGTATTTCAAATACAGCTGGTTGAAAGTGGGATTCTTACGTTTCACCCATAAATTGCCTTCACTTCTTATAGGCTTCCTAATCACAGCCTTTCTGTTGCTAAAGCTCGGAACCTGGCAGTCAACCATGTTAGCATCTGTACCACAAGCTATCACCAAGTCCTACTCACTGTGCTTCCAAAATATTTCTCAACTTCCTCCAGCCCTCTCCACATCCCTGGGCAACATCAAGGTTTATGCTGCATCATCTCTGGCCTAGATAATAGCTGGAGACCTGTATCTGTCTTTCTAGATACATTCTTGTCTCCCTACTTCATGGATTTTTCCTTGTAACAACCCATCCTATCACTCCAAACCTAAATGCCTCTTGGGAATCAGGACATGTTATGGAAACAGAGTTAAAAAGAGTTGTTCACTAATTGTACGTGGTATAAGAAGGAAAGAGAGAAATCAAGAATGAGTCGAGTGGGATGGGAAGATAGCTAAGTGATCTAAGTGCCTGCCTGGCAAATGCAAGGACCTGGGTTTGATCCTGGGTACAGTATACCTGGACCGGCCCCAGAACTTGACCAGCCCTAGAACCTGGCATGGTGGCACATGCCTGTAATCCCAGTGTAGGAGAGGCTGAGATAGGAGGATCACTACAAGTCTGAGGCGTGTAGTGAGATCCTGTACCAAATAAATAAATAAATGATTTAAAAAATTGTTTTAAATAATGACTAGAGTTTTTCTGGAGCAATTGGACTTTATCAAGGTGGGAAAGTTTGGGTTGAGTACAGATTTGGCTGGTGGGGGTAAGAGGAAGAGATGACCAACAGTTCTATTTTTTATGTAGTAACATTGCAATGTCAGTTAGCTATGTAGAAGTGTATACAGAAACACTAGACATGTGTGTTGAATGATAAGTAAAATAAGTTAGAGAAAGCAAAATCAGAGGGGAATGGTTTGGAAGGTTGTTAAGGCTATGATTGTTAAAGACACATCTGAAGTACTAACGGAAATCTCATTGGTATGTGGGTCTGAAGATCAACAGGAAAATTAGACCTGGAGGTATAGACATGAAATTTATTATGGAAAGCTTAAAGTCTGAAAATCATAAGATTGGTGAAATGAGATTTTATAAACTAAAATATTTTCACATCATATTTCTTGTTCAAAATAGAACTTATCTGAGACTCAAAATGCTAATCACCATCCCTGGCTTCTACCCAGAAAAATTCAGTAACTCTTACCTTCCATCTTTCCAGTTTTGATAAGCAAAATGTCTGTAGACATTAATAAACATCCCGAGTGTGGAAAGGAATTGTCTCCGATGGAGAACTACTGGATTAGAATGTCAATGACAAAATCAGTATTTCTCCCTAGCCACTAGCATGTTAATATCGAGGAACATTAAGTAACTACAATGTGAAAATGTTTTGAGCTTTTATCCTGAAAATACTCTTGGGAAGGAATTTATTATTGAGTAGCCTGCCGGCACACAGACTAGGGAAGTATATTAGACAGCTGTGCTGTTGCTGGGACAAAATATACAATGCTCACAATTTAAAGGAGGGGCTTAGTGTGGCTCAACTAAAGGTTTAGTTCCAGAGGTTTCAGCCATGGCTGACTGGTCACATTGCTGCGAGTCCTTGGTGAGGTGGGGCATTATGGTGGAAGGTGACGACGCTCACCTCATGGCAGGAAGGAGGCAGAGGTGGGGAGAGTGCTAGAGGCCCACACCCTGCAAAGGCACATCCTCTGGGAACCCATTTCTCCTGCCTGGGGCCTACCTGCTAGCAGCACATTCAGCTAAGAATACCACTGCTCACATGTTCCTATCACCTCTCCAGGACTCTTGAGTTGACAATTAACATTAACTGGCAGAGGCAGAGAAGTTCTAAATACAGTTATAGGAGGGGCTTAACTGTGAAGCCAGTAGCCTTCAATCTGTGTTGCAGACAGCTTTTTGTCTCCCTGCAGGAATCCTGCCCCAGCCCATAGCCCTGGACTGATAGCTTTGGTGGCAACAATGTCCTTTCCTCGTGCTAGACCTCACTGTTTATTACTTCATTCGAGAAGGCTCTCAGTGCAGTTCATCTGCTGCCCTCTAGTGAGGCTACACAGTGCAGCCCAGCTTGTTAGCATTTCCTCATACTGATTTCAAAGCCAAATTTGCCAAGCTGGCTCTGAGCTTGGATGCCAGGATCCAGGAGATTCAAATGAGTTGACCCTCTGGTGTCCTCCCGTACTTGTCCCAAATTACATCACTAACACTCATTAGTGGCTTCGTGAATGTGAGGAAGGTGAATGCATATGATTTAAAAATTTGTTTAAATCATATGCATTCACCAGGTCCTTGGGGAGACGGGAAGAACACAGCCAGGTAATGAATGCAAAGCCATGAGTGTGGCAGTATGCTCAGGAAGGTAAAAGGCAGCCCTGTTAACAGCAGGTCAGGGAAATGATTAAACACAGGGAATTTCTCTTTGTTTGTCTTCAATGCCTTTTGTTGTAGAAATTAGCGAACAGCAGTTAAAAATGACTCCATTCTGTTGCATGGTGCAAGGATGACAATGTTATTCAAAATACATTGCTCCTCAAGAGCAATGCTATGACAGAGCTCCTTACAAATTCCAGCTGAAGATAGAGCATCTAGTTTTTGTATGTCCCAAGACCAAAAGAAATACTGGCCTGGGGATATAGGTTAGTGGCACAGCACCTGCCTGGCAAGCTCGAAGTCATGAGTTTGATTTCCAGTCCAAAAAAAAAAAAAAGAGGTAGAAGAAGAAGAAGAAGGAGGAGGAGGA
>NW_004524607.1:2213771-2232565 GCF_000260255.1 Octodon degus
GAGGAAGAAGAAGAAGAAGGAGAAGAAGAAGAAGAAGAAGAAGAAGAAGAAGAAGAAGAAGAAGAAGAAGAAGAAGAAGAAGAAGAAGAAGAAGAAAGCAAACAAGAAATGTTAGTCATAAAGAGTGGAGTTTCTGGGTACAGACTTTAAAACATGGAGGAGCAAATAATGCCTCTGAAACAGAACAAGTACACATGGGAGGGTACAGGTAGGGATAGAAAGTTTTCTGAGAGCATGAAAGGAATTTCCATATCACCAGCATTAAAGGCCCCTAGTCTTTGTACTGTTTTTAAAGAAAGTATCTTGAATTTGCCACACCAAACTATGTACAAAAAATTTCATTTAAAAATTTTAAAATTATATTTAAAAAATTGGGACCACTTACAGCTCACACCAAATAGTTTTGATTTCTGAATAACATGCAGTCTGAAATTATACTACAAAGCTATAGTAACAAATACATGGGACTGCCAGAAAAATAGCCACATGGAATAGAATAGTGGACACAAAAACAAACCTATACAACTACAGCTAGTTGAAAATAGCCACAACAAGCATTGGGAAAAAACTTCTTTAACAAATGCTTAGGGCTGGGGATATAGCTCAGTGGCATAAGCACCTGTCTGGCAGGCCCAAGGTCTTGAGTTCGATTCCCGGTACTGCAAAAAAATAATTGAATAAAAAATAAAAATTAAAAAATTAAAAAAAAAACAAACAAAAACAAATGCTTCTGGGGCAAGCCAAATAGCTCAGCAGATTAAAGTGCCTGCAAGCAGGCGCAGGGGCTGGGGGTACCATCTTGGGGCCACAGGGCACAGAGAGACAGCAATTGACACTGGACATGTTGGCGTGCACCTGTAATCCCAGCATTTGGGAAGCTGTAAACAGGAGAATCACTACAGGTCTGATCTAGTAGTGAGACCCTGAACATCCTGTAGACCCTTCCCTAAAAATACAAGAAAAAACAAAGCAAAAATAAAACAAAAAAACAAATGGTGCTGAGAAAATTGGGTATTCATATTGTCTCAGTTACTTTTCTCTCATTGCTGAGAAGAAATACTCAACACTCAAAATTGAGGAAGGAAAGGTTTATTTATCTCACAGTTGGTGGAGGTTTCGGTCTACAATCAGCGGGCTCTAAGGCAGGATGGCATGGCACAAGGGCAACAGTTCAGGGTGACACAAGAGAGCCAAAGCAGCAAAAGCCAAAAGGGGAGGCGGGACAAAGCCTCTTTTCCTCCCTTAAATGGCAAGCAGCTACCAGCCCTGGGCCAGATATAGCACTCACACCACCTACTTGCTCTCTCTTACACAGGATGAGGATGTTTACAAGGCGAGGGCACTGGCTCCCTGCTGAGTCACTTAAACTTGTTAACTTCTCAAACTGACACAAGGAATAACATCCTAGAGGTAAGGCCATGTCCTCTATACCCCAGGATGTAGAACTGCTGAGTTACTTCCTTAAGCTTCTAGATCTCTCAAGTTGACACAATGAACAACATCCTAGAGCTAAAGGCATGTCTTTCTCTCCACAAAAATCAACTGAAAGAACTCTGGAGACCTAGTTATAAGATGTGAAGCTTTACAAGCTTTTTTTTTTTTTTTTTCTGGAACAGGGAAAACAGTTGAAGACATAGCCACAGGTAAAACTTACTTGAAGTGCATGGGAAATAATAGCAAGAATTTAATATATGACATTATATCAAATTAAAAAGTTTTTGTACTGCAAGGGAAACAAGGAACACAGAAAAGAGATAGCCTACAGATTTGGAGAAAAGATTCAACTACTTTCACCACTAAGGAAATACAAATCAAAACTATAGTGAGATTCCATCTCCTTTTAGTCAGAATGTTAAGAATACACAAAACAAATGCCAGCAAGGATGTGGACAAATGGCACCCTCAGTACTGGAAATGTCAGTTAGTATAGCCAATATGGAACTCATAAGGAGGTTCCTCATAAAAAAATAAATGAACTACCATGCAGCCCATTATACGACTCCTTGGTATATATCTGAAGGAATTAAAAGACAGAATACCATGGAGATAACTGAATATTGTTTATCACAGCAAAATTCACAATAGCCAAGATATGGAGCCAGCTTAACTGCCCAACTGAGGAGTGGATAAAGAAATTGTGGTGTATAATACAGAATGGAGTACTATTTAGCCATAAAGAAATTTCACCATTTGCAACAAAATGAATGGAACTGGAGATCATCACATTAAATGAACTAAACCAGACTCTGATCAGTACTATATATTTGCTCTAATGTGTGGAATCCATAAAGTATAACATGACAGTAACAGGCAGTATATTAGGAAAGGAGTAAGACAGCAGGAGGGGGTATAATGGGTGGTAATGGAGATGGCAAAGGTTCTTAATAATATCATTAAGAGATCATGGTGGGAGAGCTTCCGGCTACCCTGCACTGGAGGGACCTGCCGTCCCAGCCAGGGGCAGAGTGAGTGAGACCCTCTTCCACCACCTTGGGATACCTCGCACCAATACGCAGTACCTCTCCCACCCCACCCGCTGATAGGAATTTCTGTTGCATTCCGGGAACCTCGAGATCCAGTCCTAGACCAGGCCCAGTGAGCTGCCTCTCTCCCTTACTCCATCTTGTCCCCTCCAGACTCAGCAGAGGCCTAGCATACAGGCCTGGGATGAAACCCTTCTGCTGCAATCCCTGTGGAGAGTGTAGGGGACAAAACCACCCAGCTAGTCCAGGAGCAGAACATCTTGCCAGAGGGGCACAATAGGTTAACCCCCAAGGGCAGCAGCAGGAACGAGCTGAGCACAGCAGCCAGACAGAAGCCAGGCACAACTGGATAAATCCAAACTTTGTAGATTGGCACCTAAACTTCAATAGGTGCTAAGGATATAACGGCACCAAAGATCTACAACAATGGTCAGAAGACAGTGCTACACAAAATGACAACAAGAAGGAGCAAAATGCAATCTCAGAAGCCAAGCCCATCTGTAACTAGTGCAGAAGACACTAACACAGAACAAACTGGGAATCACACAGCTAAAAGCAATGAATCAATAGCTTCTGAAATAAAGAAACAGCTGCAGAAAGGTATAGAGGAACTCAGATTGGAAATGAAAAAAGAAACCCCTGAATTAATAACATCTGCAGTAAAGAATCAACTGCAGAAACATATGGAGGAAACCCAATGCCCACCCAGAACAAGTGCAGAGGACACTAGCTCAGCACAAATGTATGAATTAATAACATCGATAGTAAAAAAGATGCAGCAGAAAGTCATAGAGGAACTCAGGTCAGAATTTTCTCAAATAAGAAAAGAATTCTCGGAACTCACAGCATCTGAAGTAAAGAATCAACTACAGAAACATAGGGAGGAAACCCAATCTGAAAAAAACACTGCAGTAAAAGAATTAATAACTTCTTCTAAAGAAGACATTGATAAAAAAAAATAGAAGAGATTAGAAAATGACAGATTCTTTGAATGAACAATACAGGAAAGAGACTGCATGAAGCAGAGTCAAAGAGATATAGAGGAAATTAAAATCTCAATCACAAGCTTGCAAAACCGTTCAAGTGAAAGTGAAGTCAGAGTTTCAGATCTTGAAGACGCTGGTGAACCTAGGGAAAAGGTAAAAAAGGATGTCTTAAAAATAAATAGGATGCAGGAAAAAAATAATCCATCACCTGCAAGATGGTGCAAATATGAACAATGAGAGACTAATAGGCATCAATGAGAAAGAAGGAATCAATACAAAGGACATTAAAAAGTATGGGGAGAAGTAATAGCAGGAAACTTCCCAAATATGATGAAACAATCTGACATTCAGTAACTGAAGTATACAGAATGCCAAGGAACCTCAGCCCAATGAAAAACACACCGAGACATATAATAGTCAAGATCCCAGAAATTCAACACAAGAATAATATACTGAAAGCCACTAGAGAAAAGAAGTAGATCACATTCAAAGGAAAACCCATCAGAATTATGGCAGACTTCTCTTCACAAACCATGAAGGCAAGAAAAGCATGGAGCAGAGTACTTCAAGTCCTCTATAAAAACAAATTCGAGCCCAGGTTACTATACCCTGCAAAACTCTCTTTCAAGTTTGAGGGAGAAGTGAAATACTTCTATGACAAGGAACAGCTAAAGAATTTCATGACAAAAAAGCCAACCCTACACAGGCTACTGAAAGATGTTCTAGTGAAGGACCAAAATGATCAGAATTCCTCGAATGAGAACAGAAGCAACCAACTAAATAGGACAAGGAATTAAACACAGGAGAAAAAGAAGTAAATGACAACAGGTAAATACCATGTAAATCGTAAGTCAATACATCACAATTCAAACCATCAATGTAAATGGACTCAATTCACCAATTAAGAGAAATAGACTGGCACAGTGGATTAGGAAACAAAATCAACAATATGCTGCATACAAGAAACACATTTAACTCATAAAGACATTCATAGGCTGAAAGTCAAAGGAAGGAACACAACACTACATGCCCCAGCACCTCAGAAAAAGCAGGGGTAGAAATCCTATTCTCAGACAGTCTCAACTTCATACCAAAAGTGATCAAGCAAAATAAAATAGGTCACTATATAAAGGTTAGGGGAAAAATTCAAGAGGAAGAGGTAACACTCATAAATATGTACGCATCAAACACGGGAGCACCAAACTACATAAACCAAATTGTAATGGACATAAAATCAAATATCCAATATCACAAACTTAACAGGACACTCTAACACCTCCTTATCCCCAAAAGATAGGTCAACCTGAAAAAAACTTAGCAAAGAAATAACTGAACTGAACCAGAGCTTGAAACAAATGGACTTGGTGGACAAATACAGAGTGTTCCACCCAAACACAGTTGAATACACATTTTTCTCAGTGGCACATGGTTCATTTTCTAAAATAAACCAATACTGATCCATAGGTCATGCTTAAGTATATGCAAGAAAACAGAAATTATCCCATTCACATTATCTGACCACAGTGCAATGAAACTGGAAATAAATGACAAAAGAAACAAGAAAAAAACCCTAAATACGTGGAAATTAAATGACACGCTACTCAGCAACCAATGGGTCACAGATGAAATTAAACAAGAAATTCAACAATATCTACAATTCAATGAAATTTCAAGCACAACTTATCAGAATTTATGGGATATGATGAAAGCAGTTCTCAGCGGAAAATTCACAGTTGTGAACTCACACATTAGGAAAACAGAACGGGAACAAAAAAAAACCTAATGCTGCACATTCAACAACTAGAAAAGGAAGAGCAAACCAAATCCAGAGCCCAAAGAGAAGAAATCATAAAGATTAGCACAGAAATTAATTCAATTGAGATGAAGAAACAGTTCAAAGAATTAACGAATCAAAAAGCTGGTTCTTTGAAAGATTAAATAAAATCAATAAGCCCCTAGCTAACATCATCAAAGAGAGGAAAGAAAAAATTCAAATAAAGCAATAAGGAATGAAAAGGGTGTAATTACCACAGATCCAGTCGAAATTCAGAAGATTATCAATAGCTATTTTCAGAATCTTTACTCTCATAGAATAGAAGACACAGAAGGAATGGACAGATTCCTAGAAAGGTACAAATAACCACAACTAAATCAACAAGATATAAAAACTCTCAATAGCCCAATAACAGCCAATGAAATACAAGATGTAACTAAAAACATACCAAAGAAGAAAAGTCCAGGTCTGAATGGATTCACAGCCAACTGAATTCTACAGGAAATTTACAGAAGATGTAGTCCCTATACTCCTAAAACTCTTCAATGAAAATGAAAAGGAAGCAGTCCTCCCGAAATCATTCCTGGAGGCAAGTATTATACTGATATCAAAACCAGGGAAAGATGCAACTAAGAAAGAGAACTACAGGCTGATCTTCCTCATGAACATAGATGTCAAAATCCTCAATAAAATCTTAGCAAATAGAATACAGCAAATCATCAAGAAGATCATACACCATGGCTAGGTAGGATTCCACCCAGGGATGCAAGGATGGTTCAATTTTCGAAAATCTATAAATAAAATCTACACTATAGCAATAGAGTGAAAACTAAAATCCACATGATCATCTCAATTGATGCAGAAAAGGCTTTTGACAAAGTCCAACAGTCATTCATGTTCAAAGTCCTACAGAATATTGGAATAGATGGCCTCTACTTCAATCTGGTAAAAGCCATTTATGAAAACTCAAAGGCTAATATAATCCTAAATGAGGAAAACCTGAAATCTGTTACTCTTAGATCTGGTACAAGACAAGGATATCCTCTATCACCACTCCTATTTAATATAGTTCTGGAATTATCAGCTAGAGTCATCAGACAAGAGAAAAAAATAAAAGGAATAAGAATAGGTAAAGAAGTTAAATTATCATTATTTGCAGATGACATGATACTTTACTTGGAAGACACAAAAAGCTCCAACAAGAAGATACTATAATTAATACAGAAATTCAGAAGCATAACAGGTTATAAAGTCAATACCCGAAAGTCAATAGCATTCGTCTACACAGACATCAAACACACTGAGAGGGAAATTATAGAAACAATACCTTTTACAATAGCACCGAGGAAAATGAAATACCTAGGAATTCATCTAACTAAAGAAGTGAAAGATCTTTTCAAGGAAAATTACAGTACTCTGAAAAAAAGAGATCATAGAGGATTTCAGAAAATGGAAAGATATTCCATGCTCCTGGATAGGAAGAATCAACATTGTGAAGATGGCCATACTCCCAAAATTGCTGTACAGATTTAATGCAATCCCTATCAGACTACCACCAACATACCTCACAGAGCTAGAGAAATCATTCCTAAAATTTATATGGAACCAGAAAACACCTAAAATAGCAAAGGCAATCCTGGGCAATAAAGACAAGGCAAGAGGCATTACAATTACTGACTTGAAATTACACTACAAGGCTACTGTGATAAAATCAGCATGGTACTGGCAACAAAATAGATCTAAGGATCAATGGAATAGATTAGATCATGCTGAAGCCCCTATGAACACATTTAGCCACCTTATCTTTAACAAAGGAGCCAAACATACTCACTGGAAGAAAGATAGCCTCTTTAACAAATGGTGCTGGAAAATCTGGCTCTCTACATGCCGAAAACTAAAACTTGACTCAGGTCTATCACCATGCACTAAGCTAAAGTCAAAATGGATTAAAGATCTAAACAGTAAAGCAGAGACACTAAGTCTCCTGGAAGAGAAAGTAGGAGGAACTCTTGAACACATAGGGGTAGGCAAAGACTTCATGAACAAAAATCAAATTGCACGGGAAACACTTGAAAGAATTAACAACTGGGACCTGCTCTTACTGAGAAGTTTTTTCATGTCAAAAGAAATTATTAGCAAAGTGAAAAGACAACTGACAAATTTGGAAACAATCATGACAAATAAGTACTCAGACAAAGGTCTGCTCTCTAGAATTTATAAAGAACTAAAAATAGTAGGGCCCCAAAATTTAAAGACCCAGTCCAGAAATGGGCATCCGAGATGAATATACACTTCTCAGAAGATGAAATTAAAGAAACGAATAAATATATGAAAAAATGCTCCACATCACTAGACATCCATGAAATACAAATTAAAACAACATTGAGATAGCATCTCACCCCAGAAAGAATGGCTATCATAAAGAAATTACCCAACAACAAATGTTGGAGAGGCTGTGGGGAAAAAAGAACCCTTCTCCACTGCCGGTGGGAATGTAGCCTGGTGCAACCATTATGGAAATCAGTATGGAGACTCCTTAGAAAAGTTTGACTGCAAATCCCATTTAAACCAGCTATCCCTCTACTTGGAATTTTCCCGAAGGATCTGAAAACATGATATCATAGGGATATATGTGTGGCTTTGTTTATAACAGCACAATTTGTGATAGCCAAATGTTGGAAACAACCAAGATGCCCATCACCTGAGGAATGGTTGAAAAAGTTGTGGTATTTTTCACAATGGAGTATTACTCAGCTATAAAGAATGATAAACTCAAAGCCTTTATATTGAAATGGATGCCACTTGAACATATACTCATAAGTGAAATAAAACAGACACACATGTGTAATTATCGTATGGTTTCCCTAGTATAAGAACTCAAAAGAAGAAATACAAATAGAAAGGTATAATACAAGTAAAAGGAAAGCAGGATCTCAAGGACTAACTAATCAAGAGAGGGAAAGGAGAAGAGCTAGGAAACATGAATAAGTCAAGCCATACAGTTATATGTAAAAGATGAGCAAGGCAATGATCCGGAGAATCTTCAGAAGATCTTTGAATCTAGCAGTTAATTGGAAAGATTCTCACCCTAACTATATACAGTGATACCTGTGAACTAAGCTACTGCACTGCAGATGGTAATCTCAAAAAGTATTTTCATGCTTGGAGTGCTGGTCATTCTGGTCTTCTGAATACGGGCTGCTTGTCATGACATGCCAGTTGCTGCTGTGCTGTCTCTCGAGTAGATGATTGTTCAAAAAGAATAGGGTAATGAATGAATGCAAGAGACAGGAAAAGGAATGTTGTGGGACTGTCCTGCTTCAAGGTTGTATATGGTTAGACTTTTGGACCTATGTGTAAACATAAGAATTATATAATTCTTTATGCCTTTTTAAAAAATATATTCTAATTTTTAAATGTTTTTTCATCATATTCTGTAGGGACTTAAAGTTCAACATATCAATACTTGAGGAAAAATACCTGTTCCATGTTATGCCTAAGATGTTTGATATTCAGACAGATAATGAGGTTAAGCTTAACAGTCTAGGTTGTATGGTAATAACAATAAGCTTCTCTTCTGCAGGGTTAACAACCTAAGTCCTAATTCTGCAGACCAAAATTAGAGAAAAAAGAGGGCCAGAAGGAAAGCCAACATTTTGGCCCTAGCCTTCCAAGGTCAATTAAGACTCAGGACATATGAAAACTTGTACTGTAACGTCACGTAACTTGGTAGTGTCCCAAATTTTCTGTTCAAGGAGATTATGGGGCCAAAGAGGAAAGTGATCGATGATGTAGAGTGTGCCTACGGAGAGTCACACGGAGAGAAAACATTCTCCCAGGCTTTCACAGAGAGCACATTGGCCAAGCAATGGCCATGACTCATCCACATGGCTGACACTGACAAAGGTTCTACAATCTGAGGAAAAGGGTCTCAGGATAAATCCTGAGGGGATTTCACTGACCTTATCAGACCCAAAAGCTACCACTCTTGTTGCATAGGTCCTGCTTTACCTTGGTCTTAACCATCCAGCAGAAAAGTATCAAAACGAAGTATAAGAGGTAAAGCCATGCTGTTATGTTGAGCTGTAGGGGACTCAGGTCAACAATTTCTGACATTGGCAGTGAAGCAGCAGACCCAATACTATTATGGACTACTGGACTCTTCTAGAATATTTTGCTGATTTTACACACCGATAATATTCAAATAATGGAACTTAACATAAAAAGGGGATGCAGATGAATGTCCATTGTGTATCTGTGTATTCAAAATGGTTAGGATAGATATATAGTTACATTCTCTTAATGAATAGAGGGATTTGTTCCAATGGTGTTTGTAGATAGGATATCATGTCCGCATCTTGTATAAGCAATTAACCACTGGAAGAATATATGTAATGTGTTAATTATTGAATCTGTCCCACCAATGTGGTTTGAAACTGTCTCATAGCTATTTGTTTCTCAATAAAATTATGGAAAAAAAAAAAAGAGATCATGATATTGACCTGAATTTACTGAGGTAAAAAGTTGTCTCCTATGCTCCCTCAGGTTAAATAGCAGGTAACAACAATGGAATATATGGCACTGCAACATTTTATTTTGAAGAATGCACTAAGGTCAATAGATATCAAGAAAGCATGTAGAATGGGCTTCAATTAACTGTTTCAATTGTCTAGAATGAGACGCTGAGCACATTTTTTTTTTTACTATAAAAATTACTGTTTCTAAGCAAAGGAAATTATCAATTGCTATAGAAGTATAGATCTGTTAAATAGCTTGCTTGTAGTAATCACTTCACTATGTATCTCCATCTCAAAACATCACCTTACATACCTGAGACATACACATTTGATTTTGCCAGTTATAATCAATAAAATGGGGGAAAAGCTTTTTATGTTGTCAGGAAGAAGCATAATTGGAAATATGCACACCATAGTGTTTTTTACCTCTACAGGTAAAGTTGGCATTGAAAATTGAACTTTAATTAGAAATGTATCATTCTTATATTTTAAATTAAAAATACAATTCAGTAGGAAGCTTATGTAACACAGGATTTATAATTAACTAGGCTCAAATTCCAGATCAAATCTTAGATTTTTTTTTTTTTTTTTGTATTTTTAAGGAAGGGTCTACAGGGTGTTCGGGGTCTCCCTACTAGACTGGACTCATAGTGATCTGCCTGTTTACAGCCTCCCAAGAGCTGTATCCAATTAAATCTTAAAAAAAAAAAAAAGCCCATAAAGCACAAAGCACAATAGCAGAGAGAAAGCTCTTGTGCTTCTTCGAAAAAGGGCAATCTCACTTATGGGGCTCCACACTTAAGACCTAATTATGTCTTAAAGCCTCCATTTCTTTAAAACTATCACATCGGATATTAAATCTGACATAAATCTTGGGAGAAGACATTCAGTCTACATCATCAAAGGACAATTTGTTACACAGAGGCACACTTCGCAGCCTATCATCTAACTGACAATACTGAGGAGGGAATGGAACATACTCAGGTATGTTCACAGCCTTAGCTTTCAAAACCAGTGATTCCACCTTATCTATCTTGACATATAGTATACTTGTACAATCTGTCAAGATATAAAATGACCTGTAGAGAACAGCCTTTCCTTCTCGTATGTCTATTCATTTTACTCATCTAGGCATGTCATCAACATGGCTCCTCCATTTCACCATCTTCATTATAAAGCTCCATGGGAGAGATGTGCTTAGGTGTTTGTACAAAGATACAACTAACGCATCTTCTAGATTATGTGTCTTATCTTGAGGAGACTGAGCCATGCAAGTGAATGCTCTTTCTTTCCAAAGAAAATAAAGGCTAAGTTTAATTTGTATTTGGGGGCCTAAGTTTTTTGCAATTCTTTGTATGTTCTAGATAGAAGTCCTTTGTCTGAGGGGCAATTGGTTAAAATTTTTCCCATTCTGTGAGTCTTTTCACTGTTAATGATTTCTTTTGATGTGCAAAATCTTTTTCATTAAATAAGATCCTAGTTGTTGATTTCTGAAGTTTTTTCCATGCAGTTTTGGTTTTGTTCATTAACTTCCTGCCTGCTTCTGTCTTGTCTTCAAGATTTCTACCTACTTTCTCTCCCAGTAATATTTAAATTGATCCAGTTTGACTGTAGTATATGGTGATAGACATGCATCTAGCTTTAGTCTTTGCCATGTGGAAAGTCAGGTTTTCCAGCACTATTTATTAGAGGCTTTATTCCAGTGAACGTTTGGCCCCTTTGTCAAAGATAAGGTGGCTGAATGTGTTTGTAGTTGTGTCTGCATCTTCTAATCTGTCCCACTGATCCTGAGGTCTGTTTTTTTGCCAGTACCATGCTGATTTTATTGAACTTTGTAATATAAATCAAGTCAGGAACTGTGATGTCTCTTGCCTTTCCTTCATTGGCCAGGATTGCCTTTTATATCCTAGGTTCCTTCTGGTTCCAAATGAATTCTAGGAATGCTTGTTTCTAGACTGTGAGGGATACTAATGGTATTTTGATTGGGATTGCACTAAATCTGTATAACACTTTTGGGAGTGTGGCCATTGTCACAATTTTGGTTCTATCCATAAGCAAGGGAAATCTATGGGCATCTGAGATGAAAACACTTCTCAGATGAAGAAATACAAATGGCAAACAAATATATGAAAAAATGTTCAACATCATTGGCAATTCAAGAAGTACAAATAAAAATAGCACTGAGAGTTCATCTCACCCCAGAAAGAATGTCTGTCATAAAAAAAATTAACCAGTAACAAATGCTGGCAGGGCTGTGAGGAAAAACTGTTGGTAAGAAAATAGACTGGTCCAACCACTGTGAAAATCAGTGTGGCAATTCCTCAAAAAGCTAGTAGAAGTCCCATCTGCAGCTATCCCTTCTGGGTATTTTCCCTTAACTAAAAACACCATACCACAGTGATATATGTGCTCCCATGTTTATAGTGGAATAATTTGTCATACCTAAATCTTGGAAACAACCCAAATGCCCATTAACTAAGGAATGGATAAAAAAGATGTGGTATTTTTATACAATGGAGTACTACTCAGATGTAAAGGATGATAAGTTGGAGGCTTTTACAGATGAGTAGATACAACTAGAGATCATACTCTTAAGTGAAATAAATCAGATGTGCATGTACAAACATCATATGGTCTCCCTAGTATAAGAAAATGAAAGAGTAAGTAAGCTCCCAAATGCACAACACATATTATAAAAAGGAAACAACTGGGATGGGGGAAAGAACAGAATGGAAAGGAAAAAAATGTACACAGATCTAAGATAGTTTTACTACTAATTTCTGTTCACTGAAAGGAATGGTCTGTGCTTCTATTTTTGCATGCCTGTGTCTTGTAATCTGATCAACTACTTTGTATAAAACAATATGCAAAATAATAAACATTATTTTCTAGTATCTTGTTCTAAAATTTTGTATCTTTTTTTTTTTCTTAAAAAAAAGCTGAATTTGCTGTCTAATCCCAGTAAGCATTCAAGATACCATGGCATGAATGTTCAGTATATCATTAGGGTTTATTCTGTTCAGTGATTTTCCCTTTTAACTACAATTCCTTTACTTCTTGCTAGTTCTGTTTCAATAAGCAATCGTACTTTAAGAAGAGACCAAATATTAAACTTTGAGATCCAGGTGGAAACAAGAATAAGAAAGGGAGAAGAAAATTAAATCACCGGAAGTTAAACAGGGCTTTTAATATAAAAAATACAAAATGTAAGAAAATTAATGGACATATTAGAAGGAAAATGCGGAGACAATGAGTGGCTTATAATATTTTCTATATCCAATGGAATTCGGTCCTGTCTCTTTACTAAAATCTCTCCCAAAAGTATATAGTACAAATTTCATGAGTTTTTAATGAATTTTCAATGTCATTTTAAAATGTAATGAAGTACAGTAGCGTTATATAGTGCACATAAATGTGAATGCATCCTTCCATGAGAACAAAAAAACCTATTCCAACATGACTATCATCTTAAGAAAATACCAAGAATTCAAAATGCCTATTTCTGTCACTGAAATGAAAATATTTGTGTTAAGTATTGCACACAAACAAAACTAGAACAAGACGTGCAACTCTTACTATGAACTTTATTTTTGTTCCAGAAATTTTATGTTAGTGTTTCTTTAAACCAGACACTACAACAGAAAACAATGAACCTTTGATAAAGTTTTCTTTTTTTTTTTTTTTTTGGCAGAACCAGGGATTGAATTCAGGCCCTTGCGCTTGCCAGGGAAGCGCTTATTCCACTGAGCCATCTCCCCGGCCCCTGATAAAGATTTTAAGAGTTTACTCATATATTCTTCAAATTCTCACATATAAATTATATTTTACGTTGATGACTTAAAAACAAGCACAATAACATAAAAAACAAAGATTCTTCTTCTTCTGTTTAAGGAGAAATGTTTTCATTAAACATCTTTGCTGTCAGTTCTGGGTGAACCAGGATGGCCGCTTCCTGACTCGTTCAATGATCCTCTTTCCCTGATCTTCTGGGGCTGGGGTCTCTCCCATGTATAAGACCACAGTCTCTGTAGAGGGAGCTTTAAAAGGGCCCCCTTCTTGTTTCCCTATCTGTCGTCTGATTTCTGCAGTCTCCTTGCGCACCTTCTCATAGCAAAAGGCACAAAGGACATGCTTCAATTTTAGGTGACCGCATTCAGGACAAACATCGATATTGTTCTTTAAAAAAACAAACAAAAACATGTATTAATAAGAGGCAATATGATGCACAAATAACCCCCAACAGGAGTGATGTTCACAGTTTAGCTTTCTGAGAATTTTCGTGCCCTATGAGGTCATAATGTCATCTAGCTTCAACCTCACTTTTATTTTCTTGTTTGTTTGGAGACAGGGACTATGTAGTTCAGGCTGGCCTGGAAAAATGTAGCCAGGTTGACCTCAAACTCACAGCCATTTGACTTCGGCCTCCTGTATGCTCAGATTACAGGCGGGCACCAGCACGCCCAGCTTTCAATCTCCCTTTAACAAAGAAAATAAGCAACACTGAACCTGAATTAGTAGAAAAATTAGGACTAGAACTCATGTTTACCAACTTTGAATCTGGTACTTAAAAATAGCAGTCATCTTTACTTAAAAAGTTAATCTGTTATCTTAATTCCAAGTATCTAAATAAGGAGTCCATCAACCTAAGGGGTGATCTATACAGAGAGCATCTTAAATAAGATGCCAAGGAAAAGTAAATTCACTTTCAATCTAGAGAAAAATAGGATTATACTAATATTATAAGCTGGAGTCCTCTGCTTTATTACAGTGTGATTCAAATTCCTACTCAATTACAGATTTGGTAGATGGTACAATTTTTCTTTTTATTTATTATCTATTACTCTTCAATGTAAAACCCTCATGATATTACCATTTGAGAATATTTTAATGAGTTGTAATATATATTTATATCCAACTTTATGTAAGAGTTATAAGTTCTAAAAAACTTCAACATATTTTCAAGACAGACTTTAAAAAAAATATAAAGAAGAGTAAATCAGTGGCATAGCGCCTGCTTGGCAAGCACTGAGGTCTTGAGTTCAATTCCCCGTTCAAGGAAACAACAAATCAGGAGCATTGAAGAAGCTTCAAATACTTCATAAAATTAATATATTAGTATGTGTGAGGCTACAGCCTAGAGTAGTGACAGACTAGAATAACAATAAACAAATTTCATTTTCTAAAAGGACAAAGAATCTTGTTAATTACTGGCCTCATCGTACTATTATTCCACTTCAGTGCGGTGGGTTGTATATCCCCCCAAAGATAGGAAAGATAACCAGTCAGTTGGTCTTTTCATGCTCAAAGTACCCAACACAATGCAGTATTACATGTAGCAGTAAATAACTTCACGCACAGGAGAAGAGCAGTCAGAGAACTTAGGTACTTGACTGGAGCAAGACCTCACTTCCAAAATCCTAAATCCTCAAGACCAAATTTTATGGTGTCCTAAGTAAAATGTTTTTCAGTTCCAGATTTAAATTTCTGCTCTACTGTGTCTCAGAAATACTTCTTGGTTTAAGTTCCAAGGGTTGAAATGTAAATGTAGACACTCTGTTCTTAAGTGTCACCCACAGAGCGTCAGTGGTGGAATGTGGCATAGCAGGCAAGAATTGAAATTATAACTGTTACAGCTACAAAATACTACTACACCTATCATCATTTTCGTTTAATTATATCAATGAACAGAATACATCCAGAGGTGAAGTTGGTGAATCTGGAATTGTCTGAACACACAAAGAAAGGCTTCAAGAGAAGAATGCGAGTTCAAAAATCAAAACGCTAGGGGGTCAAATCCTGAGTTTCCCTTTTAAAACTGTGTCTACAGACTAATTCTTTTAGCCTCAATTTCTTCATCCTATAAAACAAAGAAAGTGATATTTACTTTGGAGGACTGGTGTGAGAATATGAGGACACAGTGCACATAAAACACTAAGATACATTACAGGCTGTGCCTGTCCTTCACAATACTGTACTGGACACAGTGAAGGACAAGTGAAATACATAAGGGCTAGTAAAACCTAAGATCCAGCATGCTCTACACTTCTGACTTTAATTTCATTATTACCACAGTTAAATGTTTATCCACTTAGAATTCAAATTTACTTGGCCTATGACTAATAATAGTTCATAAGTTAAAAGTTTGGGGTCTCTTTACAAAATATCTTACTTAATTTCTAAATTTCTTCTTTCATTGTGTTTTTAGTGTTTGGGAGAGAGGACGACAAGATTTACACACTGAGATAACCGTATTTTAGTTGGGGCAGACCATAGACATGTAAGACTTGAGAATAATTTATCTATAGGTTCTATAAGTATACCATGACAATAGTCAATGGTGGACTCGAGGAAAAGCATATTCACAAAAATGAGAATAAATTACCTTAACTTTAATGAGATTCCAAGGGTTTCTTCTTCTACACCGGTTAACTTCAATACTGCGTCTGTTTTTGGGAGCTGCCATCCAAAAGATACCATCTAAGAGGCTGGAATTCTCCTGACTTCCACTGGTATCATTTGCTGGCTCTGTAAAGATCACTGGACCGTGGACCACTAGCGCTGGTGCTATAAAGTAAAACATGGGAGATACAGAATCAATTTCCAGCTCCCAAATGACTATTTGCAAATGTCATTCTTCTGAAACAACCAGGATATGTCACGATACACACACACACACACACACACACACACACAGAGCGCCAGAGCATGTGTGCTTAGCATGGTAAATTCAGTAACTATTTAATAGAAAATACAGCTATTAAAATATACAATACTAAAGACAAGTAAAAAGGCATTTTAAAATAACACAAATAGGATTCTTTCTTAATAGAACTTGCTGAAATGAGATGCTTGACAGGTGCATAACTTAAGAAACAAAATCATTCAATTGTCCACATTTCACTTGGTAGAGTCTGTATCTACTCTGGGTACAAGTAAGTCTAAGATCCTGATTACATACACTGAGACAATTCTGCATAATCTTTAAAAAAAATACACAGTGCTTTAATCACATACCCTGGTAAATTCCTTTAAGTCACTAATTTCTTCATTAGTATTTAACCTTGACTCCTGTTTGTTCTCTAAGAAAAATAACTAGTCCCTTCACTGTAGAGCACTATTTACATAACTATCAATGGATCGCTTTTTTGTCCTTTAAAATGCTTACAAAGGAAAGAAAGTCCTTTATCTTTTGCTGTTCTTCAGACTTGTGATACTTCTTTTGATTTCCACACTTAACAAACAGCTCTTCAGGAGATCTAAAAATATTGCTAAGCATAGCCTGGTGTTTCCTAAGGGAAGCTCTTTGTAAGAGAAGCCTGTGTGATAGTCAATCTTTCCGAGCCTGGATGCCAATGAGAAGCGGAACACTGTACAAACACGACTACTCTGCCCAAAACCGTGCACTGAAAGACTCGCCCAGACTCCAGCGAGCTTTCCAGCAGCCCAAGGTCCTGCCCTCAAAAGGACCTCAGCTCCCCTTTGGGTGCTTAAACGAGAAAGCTCTACACTGCCAGGAAAATATACTTCTTGCTCTCAACAACACACATCAGCACTGCCTCGTGACAGGCTTCCGAACTCCCTTACGGAAATCGCTACAAAAGGGTTACCATTGGACAGACGCTTCCTCTGCAGCTCAGGAGGAGCTCAAGGCCCCGAGGCCACTGCTTCGAAATATAATCAACCATGCACTGCGGGGCGAAGGCCTCCCAGTTTTTGTGGGCGGGGAGAACCAGAACCCTAACTTTGCTATCTGTGAGCCAGTAGAGCTGGACTTACATTGGCGCTGTTCCTCTCCTAACATGTCAAAATGCCTCTGCACAAATTGGAACGAAGTCGGCGCGTTCCCATCTTACCGCGCAATGTTCTTAGCTCTTTAGAAGGCTGTCTTCACCTACGACACAAACTGAGACGCTCAGTGGAAACGTAAAAGTCTCGGGTTTTTTCTTCGAAAATAAAACTGCAAAAATAGGCGAGCGGACGCTAAGCAAAAGGCACTGGGAACTCCTGCCCGCTCGGGGAGCGGGAAGCACAAACAGCCCGGCGTCTTCGCATCAACCTTTCCGCACCTACCCCATGGAGGACTGGAAAGGCCTGGCCAGTTTTGCTGGAATTTCCGCTGCAGCAACTCCAAACAGTGTCGAAGCAGGCCCCGGGACGCAGGCCACCGCGGAGCCACCACCAGCAGCAAGGACGCCACCATGTTTCTCCCCGGAAGACGCAGACCACCTGGCTGCTGGGTCCCACCCCTACTTGGAGCTTGCGCACAGAGCCAGCGCTAGGGCGAATCTGGCTTCTGAAACTACAATTCCCAAAATTCTTTGCGGACGGCTTTGACTCTATCCTCCAATGAGAGAGAGAGGAGGGAGGCGCGGGGATGGGAAGTGAAACTAAACTGACCGTAGTGCGCATGTGTGCGGATGTGCTGGGCCTCTCCGAGTAAAGATGGCGGAACGCGGTTACAGCTTTTCGCTGACAACCTTCAGGTACGGAAGAGACCCCCACGCCCCCAAGGTCCTGGGCTCAGCAGAGGTTGCAAGAGCTCGCTCCGTTCTGCTTTGTGTGCCCTGGCCTCTGGCCTGGTACTTTCTGAGGGTCCAGGAGAGAATAGACGTGGGAATACAGCTTTGCACAGTCATTTGCCGGCCGATGGAGGCCAGGGAGCGCGGGGCCGAGGTATCCGGGCACACTTGGTGTCCGCGTTCATGGGGTGCTTTAGCCAGTCCTGCGCCTTCGCCCGGGAGCCTGGAGAATAAGGCACTTTGGTACCAGTTTTCTCCCGGTGTCCCGTTCAAAACTCTTACATTGCCTTCCTGGCCCAAGTAGGCCTGATGCGGGCGGGCGCTTCTGAAGCTTGGAGTCTTAGTGCGTGGGGGCGCGTGTTTTGTTTTAAGTCTTAGCTTTGTGGTTAAGATTGAAGCGCTGATTTTCCTTGGGCACCCGTTGTTTTTCGAAACACTGCGCTTTTGGTATCTTCGAAGCCCAAGTGAAAATAGAAAGCGCTGATTTGTCTTGGCAGGTTTTTGTGGACCCAAAA
>NW_004524607.1:2232665-2270376 GCF_000260255.1 Octodon degus
TATAGAACAGAGAGTTAAAGGAAGTAATAAGTATGTTTTTCAAAATAAAGTTGACATAAAGAATCATACTCAATGTAAAAAAAAACTCATCACGGAAACATTTAAAATCCACCAGGCAAGGATCTAGTTTGGCCGTTTTCTTAAGGATCGATATTGGCACATATAGTTTGTTGCCCCGTCGGAACCCTGAAGGCAGGTGGGATCACACTTGTTGAGACTTTGCCTTTAAGTGCAGCGAGAGTCGCTGGCAGGGGGTGCACTGTAAGCGAGGAGGTAATGTGGTTGAGGACCGTAATACTTAAAGTGAGCCAGGACTGCTTCACGGGATGTAAGTGGGGAGTGCTGTACAGAGGTGACTCTGGCTGGAAGTGAGCCAGGAAGACTGGTTAGAAATCTGTTTCATTTATCCCGTGTAAAGATAGATATGGCATAGTGCTGTTAAAAATGAGAAAAGTTGTGTTTGCATGCTCAGCATACCTAGGTGAGTGAGCTTAACACACAGAACGATGCACTGATAAAGGTCTGGGCTGATAATAGGAGTGGAGAAAGTAAGTTTATGGATTTTTAAATATTCCTCACAGGCCTGTGAACTAAGTATTGAACAGCACCAAAAGCTAGGTAGACCCACAGTCATTGAAATAATGGCTATTAAAGGGGAAAGTCCGACTTTTAAAGCTGAACAGTTACTGGTGTTTTCTGCTCACGTCAGCTAATTTTATTGTCTGTAATCTGCAGCCCTTTGTTTTATTTCTTGATCAGTCTAAATATATCTTTACCATCGAAATAACTGCACTACTATTACTAAGTATATGCTGGAATCTTGAAACAATTGAAATATGAGCTTTAGCCAAAGAGAAGTACAGGATACCAGACGCAGATTTTGTCGTTTAGTCTGGCTGAGAGCTCAGGCAGCTAGCTTCCGGGTGGACGTGGCATAGCTGCTAAGGGTTTCAGAATGACCAGGAGGGAGTACACTGGGTAAGAAAGAAATGAGTTTCACACAGGGGAATTGGCTTGTGTGAAGTTTCTGAGGTTTAAGACTACTCTATATGGTTTGAGAATAGAGTGACAATATAATTGTAGAAAGTAAAAACAGTTGTCCTTCTGAAATTTAAGATGATCTTTTAATAGTAGACAGAAGGTATGGATCTAGCTGTGTCACAGTGTGAAAATTACTTTGGATAATTTTTTTTTTTTTTCAATTTTAGGGAAGGGTCTACAAAGTGTTCAGGGTCTCACAACTAGATTGGACTCAGTGATCCAGCTGTTTACAGCCTCCTGAGAGCTGGGATTACAGGTGCACGCCACCACACCCAGTCTCATTTGCCATCTCAGCAGGCCGGGGGTTGGGAGGGCACAGTAGGCTTGAGGATGGAACCCCCAGCCCCTGTGCCTGCTTCGGTGCTTCAATCTGCTGAGCTATTTTGCCAGCCCTAAGAATTTTTATTTTTATAAAATGAGGTTAGTTTGTGATGTTTATGATCACTCTAGCTGAATTTAGCTACCAATCCAGTTTGACTGGATCTGTTAAGAATACTCATCCCATGCTTCCTAGAATTAGAAATCAAATGTAATGCAAAAATGGTACACAGTTCACTCCTTGATATTGGTCATAACCCGAACTGCACAAGAGCTGAATCAAATTTCTCCATAAGGTCAACATTGAACCTAATGATTGAATTTGATTTGGTTTTCGTCCAACTTAATTTGTGACCAGAATTGTGGAATCAAGTTTGTATAATTGTGCAGAGAATATATTTTATGAATAATAAGCTAGTTCTTATTATAGCTATTTACTAATAAGCTATAATATATGTTAATAATGTAATATCTACTACCTTTCTATTTTATTAAAAAACCTGTGCATAAAATACATTTTTAAGAGACATACATGTTAATGTTACTTTTCAGTGTTTTCTTCATGCTAACTCTTTGCCAGAAACTTTTATAGGCATCATTTCATTTAATGATTGCAACACTTTGAAATAAGTTACTGCTGTAGTACTGTTATCCCCATTTTATAGGTAAGAAAACACACTGAAAGCTAGCATGTCTTGCCCAAAGTGACAAAGGTGGGTAAGTGGTGAAAAGAGGGAGTAGTGGTAGTACTACTAGAAGTGGCTGGTGAAAAAAATAATGAAAAAGGAGAAGTGCAGCTTCATTATAAGTGAGTTCCAATGCTTTAGTCTATGAATGAACATCTTCATGATAGATTTCAAAGGCCAGTTGTTCCTTGAGATTTGAATAATGGATTTGACTGATACATCTGCCTTTTCTCAGAGTTACATACTTGAAAATATGTGACCTTAGCACATAACTTTCTTTCAGCCCATCTGGTAAGCTTGTCCAGATTGAATATGCATTGGCAGCTGTAGCTGGAGGAGCCCCTTCGGTGGGAATTAAAGGTAAGGAAGTCTTTGCTCAGATGGTTTTTTAGTAATTATCTTAATTTTTTTTTCAGATTGTTTATAAATAAATAGCTGTGGTAGCAAGTTTTTATCAGTTTATTTTTGCTACAATATTTTGAATTTTAAAGAAAATAGTAATAAGCCTGTGAAATGATTGTAGTTTCTTTTCAGAGAAAATTTAGCCCTTTAAAACTGTCCTGCCAATTTGATTTGAAACTGTCTCGTTGCTATTTGTTTCTCAATAAAATTGTGGAAAAAAAATTTAGTCCCTTTATGTATTAGTTGTGATAGCCCACAAATTATTCTTTCTGTTCAGAAAATTGAATATTCTTTCATTTTTCCACTGTTTTTCATTGTTCCCTGGCAGTTTTTATCCTTGTGTATTTTTTTGTAATGCTAATTATAAAACAGTCTAAAGATACTACAGTTGTTTTATATCGTAATAGCTTTTAAAAGGTTCTACGTTTATTTAAAATTTTTATGTTAAAAGTACCATTGGTCAGGTTGCCAGAAATTTATTTTTTCGTGCAGTATAAATGACCAGTGAGGGTGACAAGGATTTTACTAGTCCTTAAGTAATTTTGATATAAGATTCCTGAAGAAAAGGTTTTATAAATTACAGGAAGTAGAGGAGTTTGGATTTAATTCATCCATAACTAAACAGCTGTTGAAACAGTGCCTTTTAAATGGATAAACATGCAGGTATATTTTTCCCCCTTAAGCTGCGAATGGTGTGGTATTAGCAACAGAGAAGAAACAGAAGACCATTCTGTACCATGAGCGAAGTGCACACAAAGTAGAGCCAATTACCAAACACATAGGTTTGGTGTACAGCGGCATGGGCCCAGATTACAGGTACTTTATGTGGTTTATATTGTTTTTCATCATCTCATGAATTGATTATAATCTTGATTGTAATACTTTTAAGGAGAACAGTCACTGGTAGCTGGATTGGGATTTTTTAAGGAACTCACTACCCCTCCATTATGAAAAAGGAAATAGATACATATTTCTCTTGTTTAGTAGACCTTACCTTCTGATAACTGCCCTTTTCTATCTACATCCAACTATTGGACATAAAGGGGTTTGAGGTTTTGTAATGCACTGTAAAATGATCAAAGGAATACTTGTTATAATTAATAATTTTCAAAAAGATAAGGTGGTGTTTGGGCATGGAGGTAATGCCTATAATCCTGGCACTCAGGGGGCCTAGACAAGAGAATTGCTGTAAGATTTGAGGCTAGCCTGGGCTACGTAGTAAGTTCAAGGCCAGTCTGAAATACATAGTGAGACTGTCTCAAAAAAATAAAACAGAAAGCGAGGTGACAAATCATCACCATCCAAATTAACCTCATTATCTTTATTTTAGTTTTTTGTCAAAGGGTCAGAATTCCCAAAGGCCATCGGATGCTACACAATGTGACTGTCAGCTGGGATAAAGATATTTATAAATTGTCTAGTATTTCACCAGCAAGTTGGAAGTGATTGACATCTTGTTATATCTGTCAGTCTGTAGCATTGACAACTTTTGTAGAGTAGACAGAGCCAACATTTCACTTCAGTGAGGCAGAGAAACCAGCAGGATCACTGGAATGTGATCAGCCTCTGAGAGTGGGAGGAGTGACCACTGTATGGAAGGGATGCTGCCATTGTGCCGCCACTGATAGATTCTACCTAGGCGGGAGAAGAGTATCATACAAAGGACTAATATGCCTATTCCAGATCTGGAGTACATGAGCATAGCGATAAGTCCTATATGTCCTGCTAATATATTTATTGTATATCTACGTGTTATTTATATTTACAATTAATTATTTTTATTTATTTTTCTATATTTTTTAGGGAAGGGTCTACAGGGTGTTCAGGGTCTCACTACTAGATTGGACTTGTAGTGATCCACCTGTGTACAGCCTCCTAAGAGCTGGGATTACAGGCAGGCACCACCACACCCAGTCTCAATCATCATCTCAGTGCACCTTGGGGGCAGAGCTGCAAAGCAGGCTATATTTAAAATTAAAAGTAGTTTTTTACTCCTTAATCTCTGAAGGGTACTCTGGAGTATAGAAAGTCTGGAGAGAAGATGGAGGCAGAGTAAGAAAAAGAAGCCTGAAATTGTGTTCATATGTATATTGTGTTTGTGGGCTTGGTGAAATGTAAAAAGATATTACCTGGGCCTTGGGATACAGGTTACAGTCTTGGAGCTGTGGAGGGAGAGAAACGTCACCTTTTTTACTAGCTATTCTGTCTTGTTCCTGCTTTTCTTTCTTTTCTTTTGTTTTTTATCTCCTGTTGGTCACCTCCTCTATGATATTTTGATATGTTCTTCTAAATCAGTTGAGATCAGACTACAGAGTAAGATTAACAGACCAACAGCTGTCTTTAAGATAATATGTTAACCTTATGCTATAGTTGTATGCTTACAGAAAAAGAATAGATCTTCAAGTAGTAAAGCATCTTAATTTTAATTGATGCTTCCATTTCCTGGTGTGCTAGAGTGCTTGTGCACAGAGCTCGGAAACTCGCCCAGCAGTACTACCTTGTTTACCAGCAGCCCATCCCCACAGCCCAGCTGGTACAGAGAGTAGCTTCCGTGATGCAGGAATACACCCAGTCAGGGTAAGAGGCTTTTATTATTTGAAATACGTCATGAATTAGGAGGGGAAAAATTATTTTAAAAGGATGAGTTTTTAGGGGGAAACTTAATGGTACTATATGTAACAAGAAGAGATGGTCACTATGTTGAATGTTTCTGTTCTTAACTAGACCTAGAATACTTTCTTAGGGAAATGTGTCAATGTTTTCATCTTTAAAGTGTGTAGGTAGAGTTCTTTTTGCCAGTGTTTAAAATACCTATTTACAGGCAGTCACCACTGCTCCATTATCTTTCCAGCCAGAAATGATTGTGAGCACATGGTGAAAACAAACATTGTGTTGATTCTCATTCCGTTGAGACTGGGCGTGGTGACGTGTGCCTATAATCCCATTACCTAAGTTTGGGTTTAGATAAAGTAGCATAAACATAGTTGTTGATACACAAACCCAGGAAAATCTACATGAATTGGAAATTGTACTTATTGGACATGCAATGGCCACACTTAATGACTCCATTGTCTTTATTAGACCATCCTACTCTGTTTGACACTTGAGGGTAGGCCCTTTACAGAAGAGATTTACTCAGCTCATGGTTCTGGAGGCCAGACAGCATGGCACTAGTGTGATGAGGGCCTTCTGGCAGGTAGCACTCCAGGGCCAGAGCTCTTGCAAGAGAGTTTATATTCTGAGAGAGAAGAGGGGACGGCTTGCTCTTTTATAATAGCCACTCCACTCTGGGGAGATGTACCCAACTCTGGCAAGATGGCCTACTCTGAGAGACCAGCAGCACTCCTTTCCCAGGATGGTGTCCTGTGACTGCAGTGCCTTCCATGAGGCATCCCTCTTAATGATCCAGCTCTTCTCAGCAAGGTCAGGACTCAGCTACCACACAGTGAGCCGTGGGGAGCACCACAGCCAAGTGTGGCGCTGTGCAGTCCTTGTTTTCTTCAGTACTCTTCCTCACTGCCGTAAAGAGAGTTCATTTTCATTTGATCTATTTAGAAAAGAGTTAAGTGCTTTTTAATGAACTTGAGTCGAATTCAGTTTAGTTGATAACTTGCTTTAGCTGAGAGTTTGATAAATTTGCACTTGAAAGTGATTTTTAGCACCATGAAGATACCAAGTAATTGTCATTTTCCTTTCCACAGTGGTGTTCGTCCATTTGGTGTTTCTTTACTTATTTGTGGTTGGAATGAGGGACGGCCATATTTATTTCAGTCAGACCCATCTGTAAGTATTATTTGATATATTTGGAGAATTTTTTAAAATTTTTCTTTGCATATCTAATAAAAATATTAGCCATAGAAACTTTTCTTTTTATTTGGCCTTTTGGATGTGTTGTTACAGACTACATTAGTTTTGCCCTTTTTTCGGTCAGTAATGTCACATACTTCAATGACTTGTTGAGTTGTTATCTAATCTCATTAAGTCTGTCGAATTTTGTTATTTTGGAAAATGCTGTAATTAGAGATAGAGACCTAGAAGACATTGTAATCTTTGCCATGAATGTCTTTAATCCAATGTTTATAAAATGAGGGTGCACCTAGTATCTTCACTGAGTTTGGGGCTCTAAAACCAGAGCTTAGTATCTAGGTAAGAAGGTGTCGTAGAGAAAGTACCACTCTATAATTGTCTCCTTGCTGTGAGAACCTTTATCTTTCATTGTGGATTATTAGATAATTACAAGGTCACCGAGTGTAAACCTTATGCTATACCCCTGTAAACCTGAAAGGCAAAAGAAAAATATTTTGGTTGTTACTTAGATCAGAAAAGTAAGTATTTGGGGAACTACTGCCAGTGTTGTTACCCCATCTCTGAGCATTTGAAGCTAAATGACAAGCTCCCTCTTCTGCCTCCCAGTGGGTAACAAAAGCCACCATCTGTGAAAGCATGTTCATCTTTTGTCCTGTTGTTTCTTTATGTATTTGGTACAGGGTCTCACTATACAACTTGGACTCGTAGTGATCCTCCAGTTTCAGCTTCCCCAACACTGGGATTATAGGTGTGCGCCATCACACTTGGTCTTGGTGGCTGGCTCAGTGTGCCCAGGGTGGAACTGGCAGAGCATGTGGTGCCAGGGATCAGAGCTGGGTCCTTGTGCTTGCCTAAGCAAGCACTTAAACTGCTGAGCTATCTCTGTGTCCCTGCCTTGATGTTTCTGGTATCTAGAAGGAAACTGTTTAATATTTTGGATAAGTTTTTGTTAGGGCTCTTTTCTATGTGCATGTGTACATTTTTCAACACATGAGGTCATATTACATATTACATTGCTGCTACTTTTATTTTGCTTCAGATTATAAGGTTATCAAAACCTTTTGTTTTTAATGAAAAATACCTTTTTAATGTATTCACTAATGCCAATGAATTGATCACTACTTTTAAGTTTGTATGATTGATGATCAAGTCCCTTGATGATTTGCTTTATATTATCCTTAGTTTTCTTTTACTGGCTTTTTAAAAAACATATGCTAAATTGGCTCATCAGCATCCCATCCCTGTCAGCGTGATGCTTCGATAAATGTGAATGCCCGAGGAAACCATCCTCACACTCAAGATACCAAACTTAACTTGGAGATTTCTTCATCTCCACCAGAGATTTCTTCTGTCATCCACCCCGCTTACCTTTTACAAAACAACCAGTGATACTTTCATTGCATCTCAGGAAAAACTCTTATGATCTTAGAAATTAGAGAATAATTGTAGAGTTAAAAAAGCAAATGGCAGAACATATAAATGTGTTAATGTTTTTAAATATGGCTCTTTTTTGTTAACAATCAGGGAGCTTACTTTGCCTGGAAGGCCACAGCCATGGGAAAGAACTATGTGAATGGGAAAACTTTCCTTGAGAAAAGGTAGGCTCACTGTAACTGGATTCTCTGACAAGATCATTTAATGGTTTTCAGCACTCTTAATTTAGTAACTTCATGAATCTGAATAAATGTGTTGTGTTACTCTGTATTTGAGCCTGGCTACAGGCACACAAAAACTTGTCAACATCCTGGCATCCTAAACTTGAGTAGACTGAGTGGTAATATTATTCATGTTGAAGGGACATCCTAGGGCCGGCCAGATAGCTCAGCAGACTAAATGCCTGCCGAGGCAAGCGCAGGGACTAGGGTTCAGTCCCCTGTTCTGTGCCAGCCGTGTGCCTGGGCCACACTGAGAATGTAACTGAGACTGGGTGTGGTGGCGCACACCTGTAATCCCAGAAATTGGGAGGCTGAAAACAGGAGAATCACTACCAATCTGATCTACGTAGTAAGACTATAGACCCTGTACTAAATACAGTTGAAAAAAAAAGAAAGGACTTCTTTTTTTACATTCTTTTGGTTATATCCAAAGTGTTTTGTTTTACTTCATTTTCCCCACCATTAAAAAAAGAAAAAAACAATCAAAAGAATGTTGCATTTAAGAGTAGGAAAAAGTTTAAATGATTCAACATTACTATATGTGACAATAAAAATTGTAGGACCAAATACTTGGTATTGATACAAAATGTATGGTAGAGTGGTGGGGCACTGTAAGATCTGCTATCTATCAGTGCAGCAGGCTGCTGTGTCTATTTCCAGCTGTGTTCAAGACTCAGTATTATGTTGTCCTCCAAAACTGCCTCGCCTTTGAACAGAAAGATTGTTTAATTGGCTTTGACTAGCAGATGATCCTTCCCTGCAGTCTTCATATAATATTAATGGTGAATGGTAGTGATGAATTATTAAAGATAAATGGTAAACTTAGCTGTGGGATCATAAAGCACTTTTCTTTAACTTTACTTATTAGTGAGTCTTCCAAATATTTCACATGTTTTATAGGTGATAAGAACAAACAAGTCTATCAAAGGATTTTTTGCTTTTTTAAAAATTATTACAATATATGCTGCTGTCATACCCCAGTTACATTAATGCATTAATACTTAAGTTTCCTAAAATAAACTGACTTAAGGATTATATTCTTGGTGTTGAGGATTAAGTACTAAGTAATAGTCTTTTATTTGGGCACATCTATCTCATGATTTGGAGGAATTAATATATAATTTAGTGTTTTAAGAGTTTCTTAGATTTTTAGAAATTCTTAATGCTGTTGGTATCATTGTATAGTCATGAAGAATGTAAAGTACCTTAAAGTCATTTATTTATTTTTAGATATAATGAAGATCTGGAGCTTGAAGATGCCATTCACACAGCCATCTTAACCCTAAAGGTCAGCTCAGCACCTACCAACTGGTCTGTGGTTTTCTAACTGAGTGTTTGAAAAGTTGACCTTTCTTTTTCCCTTCCCCAACAGGAGAGCTTTGAAGGGCAAATGACAGAAGATAACATAGAGGTTGGCATCTGCAATGAAGCTGGCTTCAGGAGGCTCACTCCAACTGAAGTTAAGGACTACTTGGCTGCCATTGCCTAATAATGAAGGGACTGAGTGGCCAGAAATTTCAGATAATCGATCTACTTAAACATGTTTAAAGTATGTTTTGTTTTGCAGACTTTTTGCATACTTATTTCTACATGGTTTAATGGACTGATGTTTTTAAAATGACACTTATAAATCATAATAAACTGGTAAATCCAACTTCCAGGTTTTTAGGAGTTAGTAAAATTTTAACATTTTTCCTGACATTTTTAACATCAAACATTTTATTTCCAGATACTCATTGCAGTTGATTTTTAGAAACTACACTGCAAGCAAAAAGATGACGTGCACGAAGTCACTGTTAGGATCTGTGCAGTTCGGTTCAATCAGATCACCACCTCATTTATAGTGGTGCTGCCTTTTTCTGGTTTTGGTGAATTGTTTTTTGGAGCTGAGAGAACCTGCATGAGACAGATAAGCACAAGTGTTGAGTATATTTATGGGTCGGGCCAGTGAGGTCTGAGCAGTGGTGGGGAACCTGTGGCATTTGCGCCCCCAGACAGCTGTCACTCAACGCTCCAAGGTTTGCCTTCACTGTCCTTGAGTGCTTTGTTTGACTGCACTGAGCTGTGAGAGTTGCACCACACAGGTCTCCTGTGAGAGACATTCTATAAGAAATAGCTGCCATCTGCTTGTCCTATTAGTTTCTCTATCACAAGTACATAAGAATATTTAAAAGAAATCCCTAAGTTATATAGATTTGCTAGTTCAAGTATGGACATCAGTGCTGGAAATAAAATAGTAATCTTAAATGTCAAAATTGGCTTAAGGCTCTCCATCAATTTGGCAATCAGAGCCTTTGCTGTAAGGTTTTTAAGCGGAAGGAAATAGTGGCATATTCACATATGGGATGGTTTTGTTTCTTTGGATTTTTTTTTAAAAGGACATTTTAGGAATTTTTTTTTTTTTCCCCAGTACCGGGGATTGAACTCAGGTCCCTGAGCTTACCAGGCAAGCGCTTATTCCACTGAGCCAGCTCCCCAGCCCCTAGGAAAAATACTAATCTGGTTCATAGAACAGAGTTCATGAGTGTCATTAGTCTTAACAATATAAAGAGGTAGGCAGTTACATGATTTAGGTGTAGTTAAAAACTTCAAGATTTAGCGCTAAGTTTAGAGCATTTTTAACAGGGATTGCACTTCTGCTACTTCTCCCATGACACCCATGTCTTGTTGCGGTGGCAGAAGCATTTCAGGAGATAGGCACTGGTTCCCCACATCCTGCTTGAAAGTATCTGTCTACCAATCTGTCCTTGTGAGCTGCTGGTGTATTATGATTCCAGCACTAGAAAGTGAACATAGTAGTGAAAAGGAATGACTTTGAAAGCTAGTTGTCTCAGGGATTCTGTTTTGTTTTTGACTAAATTTCATAAGTGTAAAGCCTGGCCTGATTAATAGTTAACGCTTTGAATTTATATAGGCCCTTTCCAGTGTCTCAAATTAAGAAACCAGAAGAATGCCCAACTTCTACAAATCAAATTTTCGTACAGTGCTAACAGTTCATTCTACAGAATAAAAGGAAAAGTTCATTGAAGAGGATTTCTGCCTCTTGGCCCAGGAGCAGGTCCAGTTGAGGCTGCCTCCAACTCTGTTCCCTTGTGCTCAGTTTATTCCTTTCATTGTCCTTACTTTTTTTCTTTTAAATGTTTTTATTTTGGTTTTAATCTTTTTTTTTTATTTGGTATAGGGTCTTGCTACACAGCTTGGGCTCATAGTGATCCTCCTGTCTCAGCCTCCCCAGTACTGGGATTACAGATGTGTGCCATCACACCTGGTTTCAGTGGTTGGCATGGTGTTGGTTCTAGGACTCCTTACAGTATGCGTTGCTGGGGATCAAACCCAGGTCCTTGGGCTTGCCAGGCAAGTGCTTAGACTACTGAGCTATCTCCCTAGCCACTGTCCTTACTCTTAAGATGTTCCCTTTTGTCCAGTTCTTGGGAGGCTCATTTCTTAATTATCGCAATGCTTTTAATGTTTGCAAACCCCCTACTTTAGGTTCAGTTTATATCTTAGAAAAACATCATCTTGTGCCAGCCTTTCCCTGATCCAGTTCCTTACTGAACCATTAATTTACAGTTATAAAACAATTATTTGAGAAACAGAAATGTTTAAAATTCACATATTGGCAAGAGAAAATGGGTAAATGAGAGTACAAATACAGAGCTTATGCTCACTGCATGCTAGAATGTTGCATATCAGTATAGGAGCATCAGAAAACTTCAGGTGTTACTCACCGTTCTCATGGAAGGACTCCACTAGCACTGTGTAACCTCATCTCTATCCATGCGTCTCCTTGCCAGCGTAGGCAAGTTCTCTGATCCCCCACTGTACAGAATAGCAACTGTTCTGTGATTTCCAGTAACGTGGAGGAGGAGCTGGTCACACCCTTGGATTAAAGTCCTGATTGCTGGAAAAGCAGTCCAGGTGTTTGACATAAGCATCGCATTGCCTTATGGTTCTGCCACTTAAAACTGTGTGCTGGAGCCTATTGCTTAGTGAAACCTTGCAGCCAAGTAAATGATAATACGCTGAGCATGAGCATGTATTCAAAATGTGAAAACACTTCATCAGCAATGTCTCGAGTTCTGCCTTCACTTTTTATTTAGGTGTTTCATCCATTGATTCCTTGACCCCATATTTTAAAATAAGTTAATAATGGTCTTTAGAGGCCTGAAGTTTCGCCCCCGTGTGGACACTGCTCTGCCAGATAAGAATGTAGAGTTCTATCACCCTCACAGCCATTTCTTCCTGCCTGAATTTACTCCATTCATCATGCTTCCTTGACAGGGTTTTTCCTGTGACTATAAGTATGCTTTGACTGTTTCCTTGTAACTCTCTTGTTGATTATATTGCTTCACTGGGGTTTGGAGTGTGTTTTGTGTTGTCTTCATCTGTTGATTTGTCGTGTAACCATCTCAAATTGCCAGCTTCCCTGAAGAAAACTAGAAAACCCTCTGTGCATACTATTTTCTTCATGGCAGCAAATATGTGAGCTGTCACAATTCTCTCTCTGATGCTTCCCAGAAGTTTCTGTCTCCCTGTACCAACCCAGGGTAATAGGTTGCTTGAAATTAGTTTCTGAGTTGGCTGGGTTCAGAATTCTACTTTAGAAATTATCTCCACATTTTGAAAGCATTACGCCTTTCTCAGTTCTAGTGCTGCTGATGGGAGCCTAAGGCTTGTATGACACCAAACCCTTTGTTTATAATTTTCCCAGTCCAGCTCTTAGGTTTTCTTTTATCTGTAGTAGTCCAAAGTTGTACAGTGAATTTTCATTTTTGGTTTGAAAACTTACACTAATTGGATGCTGGAGCTTTTTGTATTGGCTATATTTTAGCTATTTTCAGTATTTGTCCCCCCAGTTTCTGTTAATATTTAAAGTTGGGTATTTGGGGGGATATTTTATTTTAAATTGCTTATTTTTATAAGTACATGGTTGCTGTACATAATGATTATATTCATTGTAGTGAGGTGGTACCTGTGTATAACATTTCAGCTCTTTGGAGGTGCTTTTGGCCAAACTGTTGCCTGTCCTCTTCATCTCTCAAGAAATCTTTGCTTTATGGCCAAATTTTATTTGAAAATTCTAATAAGATACTTTTTTAAACCACTTTATTTCCTTGAAAAAGTTTGGAAGGAGTTGTGAGTGAGGTCAGCCCTGCTTTCTGGGAGATGCTCCATGTCCGATTTCTCTGAGGTCTTTCATTTGCTTAATTTTGCTGCAGAAAAATAAGGTTAGGGTAGGAGTGGCAGTCAGAGGGGTGCCTGTGTTCCTGGAGGAACAGAGGCCCCTGTTTTGTAGGAAGAGGACTGCCTAGTGGCTCCTGTTTGCCATCTTTCATTGGAACCCCTGGCTCTATCTTCAGTGTCCCAGCTCTAGTCTTCTGCCCTGGGAAGGGCACAAAGTGATCCGGCTGCAGTGGGTGGGAAAGAAGACGTTGATGTTCCCCAGGCCCACTTCATTCTTGCCTTCAACCTTCCAGGCACCTGGAGTTTCAAGTTACTTTGTGATTCACTGGCTGAATAACCCCTTCTGCAGGCACTTTTCTCAGCTCTGCTGAGAGGTCCTCTGGGTTTATATAAGTAAAATACTGTACGTTGCTTTTTAGGTTAGGAAGACAATATAAGTAGAACATTTCCAACAGTGCCATCTGCGGTACTGAGCTACTATTTTATGAAAGTGTATTAAAGCTCTTTCTTGTCTGTTATTGTCTCTTTTTGTCTTGATCCCCATTTAACACTTTTCCTGTCGTTTAAGTAGGTTGTGGAACAGGAGCAGAATAGCTGGGATTAATTTTGATCGGGTGTCTCAATGTTTAGAATTAGTTTACGTTCTCAAATCCAGTCATTCTCGGTGGCTTTGGACACTGCCCTCCTCGGTATGGCACAGCCCTTGGTACACTTTTGGAAGCGTTTTAGGGAATGGCACAGGGCCTTCTTAGGAAGCCACAACCCTGGCCCTATTTGAAAGGAGATCTAAGTTGCCCAGCCTTCCAGAGTGCATCGCCACACCTGTCTTGTACAGCACAGTGTAGTGCAGTGGATTCTCACGCAGTCCAGCAGAGTGGGAACTCCCCGCTGTCCTTTCCTGGTGCCTTGGGTCAGATGGAGTTTAGGGTTTGCCTCAAGCCGACCTCGGGGGTGGGGGAGGTGCCCTCAACAAACATGGTTGCCACGCCGGCGTCAGCAGCGTCCCACAGGCCACGCAGCCGCCTGGGAATCGCAGGCTCGGCGTCGCCCAACGCGGGGTCACGTGATGTGGGAGGCGCCGGAGGCGGGGGAAGGTGTCCTGTGGCGGAGCGGCACTGGCGTCCAGCGAGGCAGGCTCTGCCGGGGTGAGGGCTCCGGGGTCCAGCTTCGTGTGCCTGTGCTGCTCGCTCACGCTCGCGGTCCTGGGCGCTGCTGGTGAGAAGCCGGGAAGGTAGAGGAGGGGCAGGCGGCCCGCGGGAGGGAGGGAGGGAGGGGGGCGCTGCGTCCCCGGCGTGGCGCCCGCAGGCCACAGCTGCGTGCTGTGCCCGGTTCAGCCCCGCTCCACTCCCTCGGGGTTGGCGTGGTGGAGTGGCGTCCTGCCTGCGCCTGGCGGGTGGAGCGGGCCGGCCGCGGCCGCCTGGGTCTGTTAACGTGCAGTCCAGCGGGTCCTGATTTCCGGCCAGGACACAGTAGCCATAGAAGCTGAGGGGAGCTGGTGAAAGACAGCGTGGAGGGGAGGAGGCGGGGGAGGCAATGTGGCCCGGCAGGCAGGGGTGCACACACCAGCCTTGCATAGTGCTTCTGGTTTTATGTTGAGCATTTTATCTGCGTGTTCTGAAAGTTGCTAGAATTTCTCAGCAGGGTAGCAATGAATCCTGGCTTCTGAAGAAAAGAAGCTCCAAACAACTGCGGAAAGTTAAAAAATACTGTATAGCTTTCCTTAGCGATTAAGAGGGGGAGACCCTTTAAAGTTAGACTGATGGAAGTCCAAGCTCACAGACTCGGGCCCCATTAACTTTGTCAATAGAGTGAGGTTTTTCGTCTTCATCGTTTTGGGTTTTGGAAAAGGGCTTAATTTGCCTTGTTTGTTGTCATCTCATAGGAAAGGAATAATGCTGGCAGCATGTCTGCACACTCCATGCTCTGTGAGCGCATCGCCGTAGCCAAAGAACTCATCAAGAGAGCAGAGTCACTTTCTCGATCAAAAAAAGGTGGCATAGAAGGGGGTGCAAAGCTGTGCAGCAAACTGAAGGCAGAATTAAAATTTTTACAGAAAGTAGAAGCTGGGAAAGTAGCTATTAAAGAATCTCATTTGAAAAGCACGAATCTAACACACTTGAGAGCCATCGTGGAATCCGCAGAAAACCTGGAAGAAGTGATTAGTGTTCTTCATGTCTTTGGTTACACAGATACCTTGGGAGAAAAGCAGACCCTTGTGGTGGATGTCGTTGCAAATGGTGGCCACACTTGGGTGAAAGCCATTGGCCGGAAGGCCGAAGCACTGCATAACATCTGGCTGGGCAGGGGCCAGTATGGTGACAAAAGCGTCATTGAGCAGGCAGAAGACTTCCTCCAGGCCAGTCACCAGCAGCCCGTGCAGTATAGCAACCCCCACATCATCTTTGCATTTTACAACAGTGTCTCCAGCCCCATGGCAGAGAAGCTCAAAGAAATGGGTATATCTGTGAGGGGAGACATAGTAGCAGTGAACTCTCTGCTTGATCACCCTGAAGATCTACAACTAAGTGAGAGTGAATCAGATGATGAGGGCCTGGAACTTTTGCAAGTAACCAGAGTAGACCGAGAAAATATTGTAGCAAGTGTTGCATTTCCAACAGAGATTAAGGTTGATGTGTGTAGAAGAGTCAATCTGGACATTACTACCTTAATTACCTATGTGTCTGCTCTCAGCTATGGAGGTTGCCACTTCATCTTCAAAGAAAAAGTCCTTACAGAACAAGCAGAACAAGAGAGGAAAGAGCAGGTTCTACCTCAGCTAGAGGCATTCATGAAGGACAAGGAGTTGTTTGCTTGCGAATCTGCTGTCAAGGATTTTCAGTCTATTCTAGATACCTTAGGTGGACCTGGAGAGAGAGAGAGAGCTGCTCTTCTAATTAAGCGAATCAGTGTAGTACCAGACCAGCCTTCCGAACGTGCCTTGAGACTAGTGGCCAGTTCAAAAATTAACAGCCGTTCATTAACGATTTTTGGGACAGGAGACACCTTAAAAGCCATCACGATGACTGCCAATAGTGGTTTTGTCAGAGCTGCAAACAACCAAGGTGTTAAGTTTAGTGTGTTTATCCATCAGCCTAGAGCACTTACTGAGAGTAAAGAGGCTCTAGCCACCCCCATACCAAAAGACAGCACAAATGGCAGTGAACATTAGTTGTATCCTTTAAAAGTTGTCACAGAAATAAGTTATTTATACCAAAGGCTGTGTCTTCCCATATAAATTTTGGGGAATAAGGTCTGTAGCAAAAGTGATACTAAGAAGTCTTAAACCAGAAATTCTTTATGTGTGGCTTCTATATTTGAAGTATATAATCTGAAGTAGATAAAGCACAAGAGATAACCTTATTTATCTAACTGTCTACGTTATAGCAATTACATGTTTAAGATTTTTGGTGTCTCATGATACTTCTGTTTGATTCAGTAGGGTTGCATTCTCCCTATGGCTAATCACATTTCATGGAATATGGCCACAGTGCATCCTGCATTCATTAAATCTTTGGAGAAATCTCTGAAGCCTGATTTTCATTTGTATTATTTATCACTTGATGTGGGTTAGCTGGGAGGTAATTGTTTATAATTAGATTCTGAAGTTAATGACCATTAATGAAAAGAAACATTTCATTACTGTGTCAGGCACAGTGCACTGAGTATGTCCACAAAGCATACATAATATAGAAATGAAAGCACTTAATTATGGTCACGTAAGTGCTGTGAATGTCTTGATACATCTTTGTGAAAAGAAAGGTGGCAGACAATCCTACTCTGATCAAATACACCTAGGACCTGTAAGGCAGAATGCCAGTTTGAATAAATTGAAGAATGACATGAATTTTAAAAATCAGGTTTTAGGTCCATCCACCGCACATTTCAAGTATTTATAAATACTACCTTTATTGTTCCATTTATAGTGGTGACAGCTGCATTAAACAGTCATGAAATGGTGATGGGAGAGTCCAAGCCAGTTTCATGACACACATAATTAAACACAATTCTCTATAGTCAGGCATGGTGGCATATGCCTAACCTTGGCACTAAGGGAAACTGAGGTAGGAGGATTGCAAGTTTAAGCCCATTCTGGGCAATTTAGTGAGGTCCTGGGTCAAAATTTCAAATGAGGATATAGTTCAAAAGGCCCTTGGTTCAATTCCTAGTGCCACACACACAATTAAAGAAATAAATATATAAACTTCTATGGTCCCAGCTTTTAAAAATTTGTTTGCAATTAAACCTACATATATTATTTAAGGTGAGAATTTGAACTTCGGAGCTCAAGTATTAGGCTAAGTGTAGCAGCTTCCTCATTTGTGAGAAGGGAAGGTAAGTAGCAATAAATAATGTTGAGGTAGAATTTGGTGATCAGGCTCCAAGAACACTAACACAAATGTAAAATTAAAGATGATCTTGTAAGGGAAAATTAACACATTTTCTAGGCAAAATGATTTGACTGGCTTCCAATGTAGTGTAGGGAGACACATTGTCTAACATTAAAAATTGAACTTAGGCTTTGTGAGTAGCCATTAAGGTCTAAAATACTTCATAATAGTAACTGCTACACATTCTTATAATAGTTTGTTATGAAAAGTAATTGTTCTAGAGAATCAGTTTGGAGGCAAGTAAATTAATATAGTAGAAGATGTTTAAAATACTGAAAATCTCACAGAAGGGAATACTTGCTGAGGGGTCAGAAAGTCAGATGTTTAGGGTGTTGGATGTGAAATCTTGCAAGAAAGGGTGCTCAGAAGGGACAGAGTGGGACTAGAGAAGTTACAGAAGAGGGAATACTCTTGGGCCCTATGCCTGGCCCTGGCTCAAGTGGGCAGTTTATACAACTAGAAACGTAACCAAAAAAGTAGGCAGCATTCCTGGGAGTTTGGCAATAGAGAGCCATTGGTGATTTTTAGCAAAGGACTCCTTGTGATCAGCTGTCTTAGGAAAACAACAGAAACAGTGCGTGAAGAAAGTTTGGGGGGTTATGAAGCTTACAGTGACCACATCCAGAGTGATGAGATGCAGTATCATGGATGGATGCTGCGCTTGACGCAGAATTGCTCTAGTCATGTCATTTAATAAACATTTACTGTATTGAATGTCTTCCATATGCCATCATAATGGGAATTGCTGGACATGTAATTACTTATTTTAAGAAGGTACATTTCTTGCTCACTGTGAATTAGGTCTTGAGAACTTGGAAGTTTTATTATTAGAAAGTGGAGGATAACACTGGAGAAAGTGCTCTTAGAAAGGGTCACAGTTGGGCTGGGGAGATAACTCAGTGTTCTAAGTGTCTGCCTGGAGAGCGCAAGGTCCTGAGTTCCATCCTGGTACTGTATGCCATACCGGTCCTGAAAGTAGGTGTGGTGACGCATGCCTGTAATCCCAGTGCTGGGGACACTGAAACAGGAGGATCACTATGAGTCTGAACTGCATAGTGAGACCCTGTAAGAAATGATCACAGTTATTCTTTCTCAAGCACTCTGATTACAGTTCCTAACTATGCAATAAATAATGCAAAGAAAAGGAGGACAAAAGTAGTGGGGTACTGGGGCCCAGAATGTAAGAAATAGACCTTTGTCTAGAGTATGAGTGACTTACAGACCACATCTAGCTAACTGAAGATAGCAATTCATAGATGAAAGAAATGAGAACAAAACAGAAAAGTGTGGGAAGTTGTAAAATGAATGTCCATTTAATACAAGTTATGAATTATTGAGTCCAAGGAATCAAGTCAAATGGCTAAAGAGTAAAGATATAAAAACAAAACTATGACGAATTTAAAAAGGGAAAAGTAAAAACATGTTAAAAATAGAAGGAAGGGGCTGGTGAGATGGCTCAGTGGTCTAAAGCACCTACTTAGAACAAGCTTAGCAAAGCACAGGGACCGCGGGTCAATCCCCAGCACCACATGCCAGCCAGCCCCGCCCCCTGGTGGGCTGAGCTGGCCACACACACACACACACACACACACACACAAATAAAAATTTAAAAATAAAATAGAAGGAAGTGGGGCTAGGGATATGGCTCAGGAGAATCAGTGCTTCCCTGGCAAGAACAAGGGCCTGAGTTCAATCACCGGTTTAAAAAAAAAAATGAAGTAGGGCTGGAAGATAGCTCAGTGGCAAGTACAAGGCCTTGAGTTAAATCCCTGGTACCACAAAAAAAATAATAATAAATAAAAATAAAAAATGGAAGTCAGGTAACTAAAATTTACCATTGAAAAATAGACTAATGGTATTAAACAAGGAATGTAACTGGTAGTATAAATTAAATCAAACTAGTTTATAGAGGAAAGCCAAGTCAGAAAGAATTCTCAAGTAAACAAAGAACATAGCATAAAATAAAAACTGCAAGTTTAAGGACATAAAACAACTATGGAAAATAGTAACTACTGGGAAATATGCTATCTACACTATTTTGATAAATTTAGAAATCTCTTTGAAATATGATTTTCTTTGGAAATATGCCTTACAATTGAAGAAATAGCTTAGATAAGAAATATTCACCAAAAACAATTGTTAAAGTAGTTAAGCAATTTCCTTAAAAAAATCTGCTGGTCTAGCTGATGTCATTAAGTGAGTTTTTTTTCTTGCTTTTAAATATTAAATAACCCTCTTCCTCTATTAATATGGTGCTTAAGGCCATATATGAGGCTGAAGTTTTTAGCAGAGTAAGATGTGTTGATTTAGTCTCCTTCATTTGCTTTATGGTGAGAGTTTTAGCCTGCTCCTGTCGGAGAAGGAGGGAGCTTGGGTGTAGCTTTCCTCAGGTTGATAATAGGTTGGTTGTCTGAGCACCACTATATTGGAGATGTTGCCAAGCTCATAGGGTACAGAGTGCCAGCTTCCAAACTTACAAGATGGCATAAATTACAAAATGCAACACAGTTACAGTGTAAGAATATTCGTAAAACATCCCTAACAAACTTCTATGCAGATAAAATGGAGTCTAGGTAGAAAACATCTCACACTGTGGAAATCTTGTTCCCAGGAGGAAAACAGGCAGAATTCCCAACCTTAAGAGCAGGCTAATCCCACTAGTCAGAATTATCCTCTGTGATTGGCCAGATCAGAGGCATGAGACCTCTAGTGGTGAAGTGGTAACCTCAACTTTGTTGCATGAAGCCAGAGCTGTTGAAAGGCCACAGGTCCTATGAAAGATCTTGTGTATTCCAACCAGTGACACAGCAAAGGGATTTGACTCAGTTGGTTCTGAGTAGAAGAAAGAAGTCTAAGAGAAACTGAAACCTGCCTGAACTCTACACAGAATCAGAGTCTATGGAGAACCTCGTGGGGGAGTACAGGGATGTAAAATTGTGTAGGAACTGGCTCCAGGGAAGTGCTGTCCTTTAGACACCAGCCAGCGACACACAGCATCATTCTGGACTTGGGGGCACTTTCATTTCCCAGACACAGATTTCACTGGAAGAGGAATAAGTTGAAAGTGGAAAATTTGGGGTTGGGCTTTGCCACCTCTGCAACACAGAGAGGGCCTTAGTTCTTAAAGGACTTAATAGCAACATGCAAGGCACACGGAGAGAGTACAGAACATTATAGAACATGTAAAATATGTGTAATAGCTGAATGCAAAGTGAATTTTGTGGTTTCCAAAGTGTTCCCTATCTATGTTCTGGCAAAAAGATAAAACAAGTATTCAAAGTAGCAGATGGACGCTGACATCTCTTGAAGCAAAGCAATGCAAAGCTGAAATGAAGATGTGGTTTGCTCTGCAGCTAGCGCATTTCTTAACACTGAGCTCGACAGTCAGGCAGACATTACCAGGTACAGTAGTGCAAGGGCATGTGACAGGGATGGTTTGTCCCAGGAGACCTGCAGATAACATCTCACCATGAGAGAATGGGCAGAGATGAGCCAGGCACTAATGGGCCAAGGTCCCGCTCACAGCCCTCACATACCCTGCCTGGGAACACTGAAATCCTCAGTTTCAAATCTTGCCATCCTCCAGGGGAGTCCAGCACCAGAGTCTCAGGGGGAAGTCCACTCAGCGGCCTCCTGTGGGCAGTGGCTGTGCACCTCGGTGTTACAGAGTGAGAGAAAACTCAAGGCTGTGTTGGAGTCCTTGGCTCTGGTGCACACTTCCCTTGGGACTTCTTGCTGGGTGGAAAAAAAAAAAAAAAAAAAAAAGCTCTGCTTTGTTCAAGCCAGGGTATCTGGCTTTTCCATCCTGTCTAGTTAAAAAACATTTCTAACTACAATTAATATTAACTAATATTTATTCCATGAAAAGAGTAGGTAGAAGGGGGGAGAAGCAATAAATACATTTTCAAATCTATAGAAAAGAGGAATATGAGCACTATGTGTCTATTCCATATGTTTAAAAAAATGTTATTTTGTGTTACTTGCCTTTTCTAGGTTTTTCTTTTGTTGGAATTATTTTGCCATAAGTTACAGACGCCACCAATTTTGGCTTATATGCCCTGGAGTATTTAGCTCTAAAAAAAACAGTTTGTTTTTATGAAGCCCTGAGTCCATCAGCATATCCAACAAAATTAACCACACTTTCTCACTTCAGCTTATGTCTATCCATTATCTTCATTTCAGGAGATTTTCCTAAAAGGGATGCAATAAAATACCAGGCAGTATATATGGGTTTCTTTTGTTTCGTAATTTCTATGTATCTAATATTTCTTAATTGTACTTAAAACCTAAAGCATTATGTCATCCTTCTTTTATGACTTTGGCTTTAAAAGACATCAGCACAGTTGTCTTATCATCTGTCCTACTTTTGATTTGCAGTATTTGATTGTTTTGTAGTGATAAATTGTCTTTCCTGAAAGCTAGAAATGAGAATTAAAGGCTGGATTCATTCATTCAGACATTTGGAAAAAAAGATACTTTATCAGCAAAGCTGGTGTTCCTAATTTTTATTACATCAGAGCATACAGAAATATCTGCTTTATCTACTGTGAGTGCTGCAAATGAAACACTGCCCTGGAAGAAGGCGGTGGTAGCCACAGCTCTGCACTGCAAAGTTCTGCTTCCTCCTTGTGATTACTAAGCCAGCTGTGAGATCATACTTCAGCGCCCTGGGAGTGCTGAGCCCCCAGACCCTTGGCCTAATGGTTTGAGCGTGGGTACATTTTTAGATACACATAGTGATCACATTCATCATAGGGTACCTGTACCTTCGCTCTCTCTCTCTTTCTCTCCCCCCCCCCCGTTTATGTATTTGATACAGGATCTCACTACACATCTTGGATTCCTAGTGATCCTCCTGTTTTCAACACCTCCAGCACTGGGATTACACTGTGCAGGACCGGGGATCAAACCCTGGTCCCTGCACTTGCCAAAGCAGGGGCTTAGTCTGCTAAGCTATCTCACTGGTGGCATACTATCTCTTGATTCTTCTTTTTTCCCCACTCTCCTCCCTTCCTTTCAGTCCGTCTTTCCCTCCTTATTTACAAAAGCTTTGTTTCAATTTTTTCTTCTTTTTTTTTCCCTTTTCCCTCCCTTCCTTTCCTCCTCCCCTTTCCCTGGTTCCCCTTTCCATTTGAACTTATTTCACAATATCCACTCTGCATTTTTGTCCTCATTTGTACTTTTTTTCTTTCACTATTATTTCTTTTATACTTACTACTTGTCACTCTTCCATAAGCTGTCCCCTAGGAACTGGGATATTTGCTTACCTTCCTGAAATGTAATGAATATCCTTTCTTATGTCAATGATTTTCAGAATAAGGAGTTGGTACACTAGTCAACTTCAGTAACATCAAATGAATATTTTAAATAAGGAAATTCTGTTTTTTACTTTATTGGTCCCTAGTTATATTTCATATACTCTAAGAAATTAGACTTCTTTTTTTTTTTTAAACTGAAGTTGTATTATGAGGTAATTATTATAGATTCACATGCAATCAGAAGAATGCAGAAAGAATGGCAGAGTGTCCCCCAGTGGTGACATCTTGAATAATTCAGGAGGATGAGAGTACTGATAGTTGAACATCTTTCTACCACCACAGGGTCTCTAATGTTACTCTCATTTTTTTTTTTTTCTTTTTGATACTTTAGCTGTCCACACTTTGGCCAGTAGAAACCCCTGCAAGATCAAAATCACTGTGTCTTTTTGATGGAACCCCTTGTCTCTGGTTCCATACTGTCCTACACAAGATATCACAAAATGTTGGATTTTTATTTTTTTTTTTATGATTTATTTTTTAGGGAAGGGTCTACAGAGTGTTCAGAGTCTCACTACTAGATTGGACTCGTAGTGATCCACCTGTTTACAGCCTCCTAAGAACTGGGATTACAGGCACACTCCACCATGCCCAGTCTCAATTACTGTCTCAATGCACCCCAGGGCCGGGGCTGGCACTGGCAGGCCTGGGGATCGAACCCCCTGCCCCTGTGCCTGCTTGCAGGAGTTTAACCCCCTGAGCTATTTGGCTGGCCCGATATCACAGAATTACCTGTACTTTTCCCACTGGAGGCCTGTAAGTACAATTTTTTCAAGGAGTTTTTAGTAGCTAACAACATTTCAGGAGCAAAATCCCAGAGCTTGTGATATGGAGCTATGTAGGTGGCATTTTTATTCCTGGCTACTGTGAAGCAGAGTGAAATTCAGGGTTTGGCGATGTTGTTCAGTGGTAGAGCACTTAGTTGGCATGTATGGGGTCTGGAGCTTAATCTCAGAATTGTGTCCCCACCAAAGGAAATGTTTATTTATGTATTTCAAGGTAATTAATTTATATCAATATCTGCAACTCAAGGTAACATTTGTAAGAATTTTATTTTTTCCTGGTGGAACTGGGGATTGAACTCAGGCCCTTACGCTTGCCAGGCAAGTGCTTATTCCACTGAGCCATCTCCCTGGCCCCTGTAAGATTTTTACTTAATATTAAATTTAAACTTTTGGGTCTTTTGTACTGCAAATCCTTTCTCCTAATGTAACGACTTAATTACTTTACACTATATGTGCAGATTTTCAAAATCTGTTTAAAAGAGAGCCACTCGGTAAATGTGCATGTTTCTGTTTTGTTCTTTTTGCCCTTAAAGCCCATCAGGAATACATGATTAAGGGCTGGCCATATAGCTCAGCGGACTAAAGCACTTGCATAGGCAGAGTGCCAGTAGCCAGGGTTTGACCCTGGGCACCATGCCGGCCCCACCCCCAGAGTGTGGTGAGACAGCAATTGAGACTAGGTGCAGTGGCGCGTGCCTGTAATCCCAACACTTGGGAGGCTAAAAACAGGAGAATCACTAAGAGTCCGATCTACATAGTGAAACCCTGTAGACCCTGTACCAAATAAATAAAATAAAAAATTAAAATATGCAGTTAAAATAAATGCATAATTAAAGCACAAAAAACAAAATAAAGATATAAACTGGGAGCCTTGCAAGCTGGTGATTTGGACATAGCACTCTACAGTATAAACTTGCCACAGGGGATCCCGCTGCTACCACCCTGGCCAGCGTTTGACTTCTGCCCAGTCTTTTGCTTTCACAGATTAGCCGTCAGAGGATACCCAGCTCGTAGTTGGGGATTTGGTGAGGTTTTGTTGCTTGTCCTTGCGGAAAGGCGAGTTACAGATGAGGAGGTCTTTCTGGCCACACATTGCAGGTTTGCCCGTCTGCAGAGTTTCACAGTTCACATAGGAGTGCTGGAGCGTGATTGCTCTCTCAGGAGAAAGGGTGCTTCCCCACTGCTTGCTTGGTTGCTCCTTTACTTACCTATTTGCTTTCATTCCTCAGGTAGCAGATTTTTTTTTTTTTTTCAGAACTGGGGATTGAACTCAGGCCCTTGCGCTTGCCAGGGAAGCACTTGTTTCACTGAGCTATCTCCCCGGCTACTAGGTAGCAGATTGTTAGAGATTCCTCATACTTGTTTAAGAGCCATTTCCATTTTCCTTTCAACTTCTGTGAATTGTCCATTGTCCATAAAGGCTTTTCTTTTCCATCCTGTTGTTTACATCTCCTGTTATTGTTTGTTCATTTCCTTTATTTTAGATTGAGAAATTTTGAATATTCACTAGTTTGCTTTGTAAAACTTGCCATTTACTTGATGTATAAAGATGTGAATGTGTTTTTACCATTCCCAGTACTTTCTGTATCTAGTCTAATACCCAGATCAAAACCTCCACATCAACTTTAGAATTTGCTTTCTACACCTCAGAAGGGATTTCTACTGGAATTGTATTAATCTGTAGGCCAACTTCTGGAGAACTGGCATCTCATAAACATTTAGGTTTCCAGTCAGTGAAGGGGATATGTCCTGCTTACTTAAGTATTCAAACCTTTTTGCAGGACCAGCCAGATAGCTCAGTGAACTAAAGCGCCTACTTAGGCAGGCTCAGGGATGGAAACTCAGTTTGATTCCCGCCTTGCTATGCAGCACCACCCCCGCAGCACGCTGAGACAACGACTGATACTGGGCTTGTTTGCAGTATCTTCCCCTGGGTCCTGCTGAAGGACTTCCGCACCTGCTTGGCGGAGACACACATGGCACCGCCTGCCTTGCCGTGGCTGTCCTGCTAGCCCCATCTGGGCCCTGCATCTTGTGGTTTCCGAAGGCCGCTGAGGAATAAGAATCAATTTAATACACTGATGTTTTCCTAACTCTGGAAATAAAAAGGGCTTGGAGATCATCACCTGTTTCAAGTACAGAAAGAACTGTAAAGAAATAACCAGCAGAATTCAATTTGCCAATTACTAATTTTTCCCAGTAGGAGGCAACACAACAGAATGGTCAGATAATGGCCCTTGGAATGAGGCAGGCTGACTTTTTGTTGTAATTTATTTTTATTTTTATTTATTTATTTTATTTTTTAAAGAGAATACAAAACAGTATTAAAACAGAAAAATTACAAGTCATATAGAATTTCACTTACAAAATAATATGAATTTCACAATATTTGTTGTAATGCATAATGTTGTCTTCCAACTAGTTGTTCATATTACCGGATATATGCATGTAAAATTGGAAGAAGAAAAAATATATATAAGAAATTAAGATGAGGACTGGGGAGATAGCTCAGTGGAATAAGTGCTTGCCTGGCAAGCGCAAGGGCCTGAGTTCATTCTCAGTTCTGCCAAAAAAAAAAAAAAGAAATTAAGATGAAGCACCACATGGTGTGCTGGCCCCTCCTCTGGGTGTGCTTAGCAGCTCTCCCAAGACTGGGTTTGGTGGTGCATGCCTGTAATCCCAATGCTGGGAAGCTGAGACAGGAGGATCACTACAAGTCTGAACTTCATAGTAAGACCTTGTGCCAGGAGGATCACTAAGAGTCCAAACTGCATAGTGAGACCCTGTACCAAATACATTAAAAAAAAAAAAGAAAGAAATTAAGAAGAAAAATGTCAAGGAATTGAAAAAAAGAAACAAAACAAATTAAGCATTATCTGTTCATTTTCCATAGACCAGCACAAGGGCCGGCCAAATAGCCCAGTGGAATAAAGCACCTGCTTAGGCAGACGCAGGGACTGAGGTTCAATCCCCAGTTTGCCATGCTGGCCCTGTCCCTGGGGCATGCTGAGACAGCAATTAAGACTGGGTGTGGTGGCACATGCCTGTAATCCCAGTGCTTTGGCGGCTGAAAACAGGAGAATCACTATGAGTACAATCTGTGCAGTGAGACCGTGTAAACCCTATACTAAATACATTAAAAAAATGTCACCAGAATAAGACTATACATAGACCTGCATAAATCCACAGTACAGTTGTCCAAACCATCCTATTTATATACATAGATATCTCTTTCCCTCACTTCCTCTCCTGTTCTCATCTCAGTAATTCCTTCCTTTTGAATAGGTTCATTCCCTTTTCCCAGTGTCTATTTTACCCTTTAGATTTTATTTTCTCTTTCAGGTTCTCACACTAAAGAGACAATACAATACTTGCACATGTGGGTCTGATTTCTTTCACTTAAGAGTATGTTCTCTAGTTGCATCCATTTACCAATAAAAGCCTCAACTTTGTCAATGCTTTATAGCTGAATAATATACCAGTGTGTAAAGATACCACATCTTCTTTATCCATTCCTCAGTTGATGGGCATTTGTAAATTTATTTTTAAATTGATATATACACTTATACATATTTATGGAGCACAGTATGATAATTTGATAGGTGTATATGATATTTAGTGATGAAATCATAAATTTAGCGTTCCATCTCTGCAAACATTTATCATTTCTGTATTGGAAAATGAACTTTTCTAGTTATTTTGAAGTACTGCACATTGTTTTAGACTACCATTAACCTGCACCAGAACAAATTGCTCCTGTGTGTCTCTTACTTTTCACTCATTGCTGGGACTAATTACCTGACATCCAAAATTAAGGAAGGAAAGATTTATTTAGCTCACAGTTTGTGGAGGCTTTAGTCTATACTCGGCTGGTTCCCAGGCAGAGTGGCACATGGCAGAGAATAGCAGTTCATGGCAGCAGAAAACAGTGAAAAACAAAGAGAGGGGCAGCAGCTGTGGCTTCCAGCAAGCTTCTCTCGCCTCCTTATAGTGTGATCCTTATACCCTGGGGCTGGGGGTGTAGAACTCACACAACGTCCATGGCTTCCTCTTGTACAGGACAAGGATGAATGCAAACTACAAATCCTGGCTCCCTGCTAAGTCACTTAATTAAACTTCTAAACTTCTCAAGTTGACACAGTGTATCAACTAGCACACTGTGTTTCTCTACCAGTTACACAATCTTTGAGTCTTAGTTTTGGGATTACCTGGGTGACCCAGCGTGAGTGACTCAATCTCACTAAACTTATTGTCCTTATCTGTAACAGAAGAATGGCGTGCAGAGCTCACTCTTAGAGGCTTAGAATGAAATAAGACTATATGGCATTTAAGGTAGAGTCTGACACATTGGCCCAGCGACTATCAGCTCTGGCTAGTTATAGTATCTCCCATTACTTTTAAGTGCAATTGCTGGTAATGTTCATGTTAATTATTATTTTTTGAATAATTTGTATATTTATATCTGATGTATATCATATGAACATATATACACAAACATTACTTCCTTGATCCTCTGCTATTTTATATCTTCAATATTTTTCATTTTGCGAATCCCAATTCTTTTTTTTTTCTTTTCTTTTTTTTTTTATATTATTTATGTTTGTGTGTGTGTGTGTGGCCAGCTCAGCCCACCAGGGGGCGGGGCTGGCTGGCATGTGGTGCTGGGGAATTGAACCACAGTCCCTGTGCTTTGCTGAGCCTGTTTCAAGTAGGTGCTTTAGACCACTGAGTCATCTCACCAGCCCCTCTTTTCTTTTTTTTAATTGGCAGAACCGGGGATTGAACTCAGGCCCTTGTGCTTGCCAGGGAAGCACTTATTCTACTGAGCCATCTCCCCGGCCCCCACGAATCCCAATTCTTTCTGGCTCTTTTTCTTGAATCTTAAGAACAATTCCTCCACCCCAGGTGATAAATGTGTTGATAGTCAGACATGGTAATTAGAGGACTTCATGCCCAAACACCTTCTGGAACATGACTCTGACCCCTAGAGTAGGGTTGTGTTCATCATCCTTGGTAAAGAAGACACCAAGGAAAGTCCTCTTTTCTCTTGGTGTATTTGGAAGGGAGGAAGGGAGGGAGGGAGTATAGAATGGGAAAAAAAAGTGGACTTTGTGAGCAGTAGATTTTGTGTGGGGCCACTTTCAATGCTGATGGTAAATAATCGAAAGATGTACAAATAACACCTGACCCCATCTTCCATGCTGTCTACCTATACATCTGCTGCCTTCTACTTAGAAAATTTTGGCTTTCACATCTGTCAAACCATGCATAAACCCTCCAGTGGTAGGGCTGGTAACCCAGCCTCTCTGTCACATGCACTAAACATCTTCCAGAGGAAGTGTTGGGGACTATATTCCACGTGTTCCTTAAAGATCAGCTTCAAGTCTTATGCTAGGTAAAGTCTGCCTTTGTTTATCTTTTTGAGATCTTTCTTTATAAGCCATCTTAAATCCTCTTTTTGGAGGGCAGTTGCTATGGTAATGTAAGTCAAATAAGCTGCTATTAAATATTCTATGGCTTTAAGATCCACTATCTACTAATTTAGTTTGAAATCATGCATGACATGTAAGTCATACAATGTCACCAGAAGAGCAGTTTTGACTGTGATTTATGATTCCATTTTCCATCTTTCCATGGGAAGAGAATGAAGATATTTGGCAAATAAGAAAGAATTTAGAAGGAGGACTCATCTCACAATATTTTTAAGGTCTGTTTCAGTTTTAGACTCAGTGTATCTGTTGTTAGTTCTAATTTGCTCCATTATTCTAATAGCTTGGCAGGTCTTCTGTTGAAAACTCTTGTGATCTTGGTCTGTAAAGGAAAGACAAATGGAGAAGGGGTGATTTGAGACCATAGAGTAAACTGATTTCTGTTCACTCAAGAGGGTGCCTTGTATGTTCTATGTTGTGTTCTTGACTCTTCCTATTCATCACAGTGCACATTGAACTGATGGACTCTATCATACTCTGCCTGGATGACTTTCAGGATACAGAATATTGGTTTAAAAGAAAATATGTGATGAAAGGCACTACATGCTGTGCTGGCCCCGCCTCTAGGTGCACAAAGAGGCCCACTGGGACCAAGATGGTCCTCGGATGACAAGCTGGTCCTTGGAGCCAGCTGAGAATGGACTGAAACCACGAGTAACTGTGAGCTAAATTAAACCTTTCTTTCCTTCATTTTGAGTGTTGGGTATTTGTCCCAGCAATGAGAGAAGAGTAACTGAGACAACACCTATATAAACAGGTGAGCCCGTGGCCTATTGCCCAGCGACCAACTGGAGTACTGACAGTGAGTGAATAGTGTGCGTGCTTAATAAAGAATGCACACAGTTGTCTCTCACATATATCTTCATAATTCAGACAAGTGGTTTCATGGATGTACTTGATACATGCATGTGAAAAAAGAAATGTTATCTGAATTTTGGTGCCTGTGAGTTTTCATTGCCTTTGCATCAATTTTTATTTTTACCTGTCACAGTTCTGTTGCTACTCATGTCTTGTGAATCTTTAATGGTAATTTTAAAGGAAATCAAACTACATTGTTGTAGATGGAAAAATAAGACATCTCCTATTGCATCTTTTGGAGCATAAATTAATATAATATCTAGCCTTATTTTGGGAGAAATATGGTAAGTGGAGTCCTCATTTCTTCTGCAAGCTTTACACTTACGTTTCCAGGTAGCTATGTTTGAGATAGCTGTGAAAAAGAATAATAAAGCAGGCTCTGTGCAGATGATTTTTGTCATTCTGTTGAAGTTTTTCATTTTCAATCAAGACCGCTTGTTTAGTTTTTCAGCACCATATATGGAACATAGTGTCTTTGCATTGAGCTACATGCTGAGGGTTTTACAATTTTTTCCTTTTCATTTGAGATAGAGTCTCAATAAGTTGATAAATTGCCCAGGAGGCTGGGTTCAAACTTGTGGCCCTCCTGCCTCAGACTTCCAGAGTGCTGGAATTATAGGCATGAACCACTGTGGCTGGCTAGGGCTTTTAAATGTTTGAAAAAGAAACAATAGCTGTTGCTAGTCAGGAAAAAATCATTTTCATTTAAAAGTCTTGCCACACCACAGTGAGCAAGTTCATGGAAACCCTCCCCATTCCCCTTTATAAGAGTTGCTACCAGCCTCTCAGCATTGATAAACAAATGATCAGATAACCAAGTCTGGAAATTCTTTTTTTTTTTTTTTTTTTTTACCAAAAAACCATACAGTGTAAGTATGGTTTTCCATAAAGACACTGCTTTTCCATAAACCTATCACTTGCATTTTAATGTCTCCTCCTAGGGAGAATAAATTTGCCTATATCTAGAAAATTACATGACAGTTAATCCAACACAGTTTAATAGCCAAAACATTTTCCTTGCTTTTTCTTGTTCAGATATATTCAGACAGTCGTTGTGATACAGGGAACCTCCAAATGACACAGGGAAAAAAAACTGATCTCCCAACCTAAAAGGTACCTGGGCTGAGTTCGTGTTCTTTAAAACCGAAGACTGAATTTTAGGAACAAATAGAGGTTTTGAGCAGAAAAAGTTCCTGTCCAAGAGAGGGACAGGAGGGGGGCCCGAGCATGTTTTCCCCAGGAAGCTGTCTCTTCCAAGGACTTTTATAGAAGAAAACCAAGTGGCGAGGCAGGTCTAAGGTGGTGGAAAAGACACGGGAACTTGCTGGTGAGTATGAGTTGGGATAAAACTATGGCAAACCAATGAGATTACAAGCACCATTGCTCAGGTAAAATCGATTAAACATAGTACCAAATGGGGAAGCGAGTCATACAGCAAACAGGCATGAATATGGGACAGGGTCTCTTCCTGTTGGGGATTGGGCTGGTGACTCATTTGGGCTTTTTCAAAATGATTGATACCTATTTAGAATATCAATCCCTGCTGCCCATCCCTAGGGAAGTATGTAGTTGTGTTTCCTCTTTTGTCTTGGTCTTGAGGTGTGGCCCATATGGGAGTGTCTGTCTCTTCCTTGGAAAGTCACCTTGTTTTCCATATTGTCTCCTTGAGGGACTGCCCTGTCTGACTGCCTATAATATTTCTATCTAATTCAACTGCCTACAACAGTTGGATGCTGTGATTGTCAACTATCTTCTCAATTTGAGTAAGAAATGACCAGCTGAAGGGGTTGGCACCATCCTGGGTGTCTGGAGGATGACCCTGGGTGTGTGTGGCACCAACAAATAGGCTTGTGGACTGAATGCAATAGAATGGGAAAGAAGAAGGAAGTCTTACTTCTGCTTCTGCTGAGGTGCTTCAGTCTTCAGCATTTCCTATTTCCTGGCTCTCTGTGCAGACCCTTCCACTTCCTGATAGAGAGTCTTACGAGACTCTACAGTGAGCTCCAGACCTTTGATGGATCCTTCAGACCATCAGTACACAGACAACCCTTTGCACTTTTCCACACATGACCCTAGGTGGTCATGGTAAGCCTGCATTGTAAGTCCATGTATCTTGTGTGAACTCTGCTCCTCCAGTGAGCACTGGTGCGAAGGATAATGGTGAGACATTTACAGGGTGGGAGATGTCTACATAGGTCACCTCAGGAAGGTGCAGGTTAAACCCACAGCCAAGATGTGAGTAGGAATGAGAAGGAAACCAGCACTGGGACTGAGAATTGCATATGGTGGGTGCTGACATCAGCCCAGGATAGACTTCTGGTAAGATGGTGGTCAGACCAGGGACTGAGAGCAGATGGTGGAGGAGAATGCCTGATTTTCTATGTCCATGTTAAGAAGGAGTTGCTAAGTGTGGTGTTACACATCTGTAAGTTCTCAGTTGGGCAGGGGGGCGAGGCAGGAAGATCACAATTCTAAATTCAGCCTGAGTGATGTGAAGAGATACTTTCTAAAAAATAAAAGTTCTGAGGTGGTACCTCAGTGAGAAGGCCTTGGGTTTAATCCCCAGTACAAGAAAAATAAAAAGAAAAAATAGTTTTATAATGGAATTTAATATCAATCACTGTAAACCATTAGGACAAATAATCTAATGTATATATATACCCATAATTTAAAATTATGTATGATTCTCAACTACTCATGTAGAGTTCATTACATTTTTAATGCAGGAAAATGTTTTTGCAAAACAAATAAATAAGTTGAAAGGGAAGCAAACTAAGTTTAAGATGTACTGGGTGCAATATGATACTTTTTTTTTTGTCCTTTATCTCTTTCAACCCTCACACAATTTTGTGAATTTTATTCTTATCTAATTTCTACAGGTGAGGAAAGTGATCTGTAAGAGATAACTTGCTCCAGTCAGTAGTTAAGGGGAACCCAAAGCTGAGAGGTTCTAGATCCACGTCCCAGTTTTAATAATTTTAGGAACAAAGAGCCTGGGAAATCTGGGAAACTGGCTTTAACAATAGTTTCCACTTGTGTGGTGTCACGCACCTGTAACCCCAGAGCTTGGAAGGCTGAAAACAGGGTAGCTGAGACAATTGTACTACTAATTTCTGTCAGTTTTTTGGAAGTAGCCATTAATGTTTGCAATTCTTACTTTGACTAATACTATATGCTAATATCTGTAATGTGAGCAACTATATTAAGGACAGCAATGTGTAATACAAAAACCACAATTAAATACTTTTCATCTTATTCTTCTAAATGTGTACCATTTCTAATGTCTTATCAATTATTATTATACTCTCTTTAAAATAAATTAAAAAGTAAAAAGGGCAAGAAAAAAATTAAGGTTTGTTAATGTTTAACTATTTGTCAATATTGCATACCTATATCTGGTCAACTCAGCAACAAATTGATGATAATAATATGTAATGTAACAACCATTGTTAATTTTCTGTTCTTGTTTTAAAATTCTGTAGCACTGTTGTATGTTGCTTTGTTTCTGTCTTTGTTTTTTCTATTTGTTTTTGCTTTTGTCTTTGTTCTTACTCTTTAAAATAAAAAATGGGAACATAAAAAGAGAAATGTAAAAAAAAAATAGTTTCCACTGGACAGTGAAGGAAGAGCTCATCAACATATTTTCAAATTTGGTTCATAAAAAGTAAGATGTCAGACAACCAAAACCCAGAGTATAAGAACCTTTGCTTTAATTCACCAATGTTTAGAGACAGAGTTCTGGCTGAGTTGCCCAAGCTGGCTTCCAACTTCAGAACTTTCTGCCTCAGCTTCCCAAGAATCAGAGATTATAAGGGTAAGCCCTTATGCCTGGCTAGCATTGCATGTTTTTACAAAAGATCTTTATCATGAAATCATTTACTTCAAACATGTCAGTTTCATTAATGGGTTTCTTTTAACTAGTTCACAGAAAAGAATTCAAATTTGAATTGAGAAGTAGCTGCTGCATCCAGAAAGCTCTTGAAATTCCCGAGGGAAGGATGATGCAGGTTGAAAAATGAAGAGGAGAGTCAGGATGCAGAAAGCTGAGGTCAGGTGGCACCCTCTCTCCTGATGATAGAATTGGAACTGCCCAGTGACTGTAGTGCATTTATTTGTGCAGTCTGAAAGAGGTTGATAACAGGTGAAACCCTCTCCTAGTGGGAGAAAGGACCTGCCTAGCAACTTTTCTGTATGGCTCTGTGCTCTTTCTCCAGGTGCTGCCTGTTCTCAGGCTGGCCTTGTTTAGCCCTGTATGCATGATCTGACTCCAAACCCATCTGCTCCCCAGAAGTGAATCAGTTCTGTTGTTGGGATATCCCCACTGTTTGTTCCAAGTGGAGAAGACCAGAACTTCTCCAGCAGCTGATCGTTCACTCTGTGCCTTATTCTTGGTGCCTGTGACGTAAGCCACAAGGCAGGCATTATTCACCTGCCATGCCTCCATCTTTCCTGAGTGAATGGAAGCAGACACATCTAATGTACTGTATCTGGAGAGGCTGTGCCCAGAAGTGCCATGTAACTTGTTAACTGCCTCTTCCTGGAGTTGGGTGCTTCTGCCTCAGCATCCTCCAGAGGTCACTGGGTGGTGCAGCAACTAGGCCTCCCTCTCACTCGTCCTGCACCTCCTTCCCTGGAAGACCACAGCCCCTTCCTAGTTCTTATTAGATCTGGAAGCATCTGTACCTCAAGGGGCCCAAAGTCTCAGGCTCAAGTCCCACTACATTTACAGAAGCTGAGGCCGGTGGGCAGGAATCACAAGAGTGCGCATCAGAGGCACTGAGTTCATCAGTCCAGGCAGCATGCTGACCAGCTTCTGGTGGCCTTTCCCAGTTCTCCCCCATCACACTCTTGAAAACACAGAATATCTGCCTTAATTATCTAAAATGGAGGCAGCATCAAAAACTAGAGCAGAACTCTTGTTTTCTCTAAAAGTAAATGGCTATTATGTCCTTAGAAGTACTAGGAACACATTTCTTAAAATTTTATTAGGTTTTTTCTGGCCTTGAAATTTTAGAATATTATTAAGGATGTGGAAGTATTGTGGTCTGTCTCAAAGAAGTTATATTTTTATGTGCAATTTATAATATTCATAAATGGACAATGGTGAGCTCATTCTCTTTGACTTTGATGGATGCTGAAATCTAGATTGCCTGGTCATGCACATAGAAAGAAATCCATGAGAATTTCAAATTAAGGGTCATTGTATCCAAATTTTTGGTCTCTGTCAAGTTTTTAAATGTTCTTGTGCTCCCTTGCCTTTCTTTCTGTCACCCAGCCTATTCTAGACATGTGTACAAAAGGAAAGTCAAAAGGGCACGGAGACAGGCACTAGGGAAGAACTCACCTGTCAAGGAAAGTGAGCGAGGGCATTTGGCTGAGGAGCCCCTGAGTTTTCCTCTGAAAGATACTGCCGACCTCCTCCACCCATGGTGTGCATTCAACCCCTTGGCAAGGTCTAGTGTGCAGAGTTTGAGCAAGCTTTTCACCCTTGGTAGGAGGTGACCTTGTGCTTCCAGGCCCAGAGAGCCATGTTAAAGACTGCAATTTCTCTGTCCTCCAGTCACAGGGAAAACACACACAACCTCTATCTTACTTACTTGTTACTGAGACAAAATACCTGACATCCAAAGTTAAAAGGAGGAAAGGGGCTCATTTAGCTCATGGTTTGTAGAGGTTTCAGTCCATAATCACCGGTCCCAAGGCAGAGTGGCAAGGCAGGGTGGTTTGGCAGAGGCGAAACAAGAAGAGGAACAGTTTATGGCAAGCAGAAGACAGCAAAAGCAAGCAAGCAAGGATGATGACAAGCCTCGTTCTGCTCCTTATGTTGTATCTAGGGTACTGGGATTAGCGTGGTGCCACACCAGTCACTGGACTGATTTATTAATCACCCACTCCTAATCCTAGCATCCTTAATCCTAACATTGCATCATGAATCAGTCACATACTCTAGATTGAGTCATCTCTGAGAAAGCCCTGCCTATGAATACATGAGGCTTTGGGGGGACATCTAGACACAAACTGTAACAACCTTCATACCTGCAGCACCCACCCCAGCTTTCTTACCCTAAGATGTCCCAGGAATGGGGCAGAGCAGCTTCAGATCACAGACTGCAATGAATGTGAAACTCTCAACACATCCCACAACTCCTCCTGCCCCACTACGAGCTTCTTGGGTTACCAAGATGAGCATGTGCCAGGGACAGCTGGCCTGAGCAAGCTTCTTAAAGAATGGCCCATCCACTGTTCTCTCTTACGTCTTCCAAATGCTAAAGCTTTGCTTCTGCACCCTGGAAAATGTGGTCACTTTCTACCTGCTAGTTCCGTTGCTTTGGGAAATGAAACAAATATATGCTCCTCCAAGAGTCGTTCCCTGACCTGGACCCCTCCTTGCACTCCTTTATCTCACATCAGATGCCACAGACCCGCTAGTCTCTGTGCTTCTTCCAGTTTGGGTGCTTCAGAGTCTTCTCAAGGCTTGTTGGTGAGAGTTCCAGATGCCACCTGGGCTTTGTGTGTGCACTTGAAGGTGGCTCATTTCTTAGTAAGAAGACCTATAAGGCCCCCAGCGCTACAGTGTGACCTGTTCCAGTTATGCTCCTGAACAGGTATGGGATCTTGAGAGATGATGAGAGAGGCTGCTGTCCTGATTGGTGTTGCTGTTGGGAAGCCTCGGCTCTGGGAGGAAAGCGGCACACTCAAGGTGAGCGGTGTCCTTAGCCATGCTGTTGGAACCAGAGACCAGTTGTTCTTTCCCAACCCACTCAGGATACAACTGTGATGGGGACAATGGTTGCAGGGAATGGCCAAACACACACACACACACACACACACACACACACACACACACACACTTTGGAAATAAAATGTGGTGTCAGTTCTACCCCAGGGGTGTGCTGAGAGGGTTATTGAGACTGAGCATAGTGACACACCCCTGTAATCCCAGGCTTGTAAGGCTGAAAACAGGAGAATCACTGAGTCCAATCTACATAATGAGATCTGGTAGGCCCTGTAGATCCTGTACCAAATACATAAAAAAAGGAATGAAAGAAAATATGCTTATGTCTTTTAACTAGGAAATAAACTTGGATGGGAAACTTGCCCGAGGGATGCTATCTGTTCCTTCAGATGAGTGTCTCAACATGGCTTTTTTCCCCCTGTGAATTAGCTGGACTTTTTTCCCCCTAGCACAGGTACCCTGAAAATATACTTTTCTTGAGGGTCTTAAGAGATTTCTGCTGCTCAAAAATTTCAAACTTCATTTCAAAATCCTGTGATAGGATTTCTCCTTTTTAAAGGCTAAATTTGCAATATTTGTTCTACACGTGTCATTAGTCTATAAATTCAGCGGTGTCCACATCACAAGCCTGGCCTGCACAAATTGGGCACAAGCAAGTTCATAAGAAAACAGTGACTGACAGAGATACTGCGGTGCTACTCTTTTTGTCAAAGACTAGTACTACCAAGCTAACCAGAATGCTCTTGTCTGCTATTCACATGTCTTCTTCTTGTAGTGCTGTAATTGAATACTCAGTGCTGGGCAGAATCAAATAGTTATTTGGCTTTTGATTTTGATGGTTGGAAAGTGTGAACGTCATGGCATCTGCCTCTAGTAAGGGCTGCTGTGGCTGCACCCCTACATGGCAGAGACGTGAAAAGGGACACAGATGCACGCAGGGGAAGCCAGGAAAGTGGGGTAGCCTCACTTTTTTTCCAATAATTTTATTGAGAAACAAAGAGTAATGAGACAGTTTTAAATCCGATTTGTAGGACAGTTTCAATAATT